>NC_068451.1:6997599-7225099 GCF_023373465.1 Oncorhynchus keta
TCTATAGTGCAGACCTACAGCATATTTAGCCAGACTACACCATCTACTTAGCAGAGGTCAAGGGGAGGTTACATACAGTGTCTAACCCACTTCAACATCTGGGCCCTATGGACATCTGCTCTGGCCAGGTTCTCTGCCTCGTGTGTTCGCTAGCCTTTTATACCTTCTGGCTCCGACACTTGCTCCAATATCATGGCTTATGTCTTTGCTGCACTGTACTGTCTTTCACCTGGTCTGGGCTGTAACCTTGGCCTTGGAATCCGAAAATACCACTTAAGCTTTAACTCAGTTAAAATGAGGTAAATTCAAATTACTGAAAGTATTTAGAACCCTTTGTATGGAGAATATTGAATTTGTACCTAATTGCTTTAAGGTTTTTCAGTCCTAAGTTTTTAAACCTTGGAGCATTCCGCTCACCTGTTTTAAATTGTCTGGGAATAAAACATAAAATGTCTCAACATTTCCAAACATAAACACCAAGAAGAATTGAAAAGAAATCCCACTATGTTCTACTGCATTATAAAACAAAGGATTTATTCTTTACAAGACATCAGATAAAAGCATTCACTGTCCTCACTTTCAAAAGGGCATCTTAAATCACTCCCCGTCTCTAGCTGCCCTCAAGAGTCAAATGTTATACTGTGTACTTTGGTGTACTTTGAGTCACCTCTTGCATACATAACTCAGTCTGGGATGCCATACATTCAGAAAATATCGTAATTCCTAAAACCAGTTACAATAGGACAACTAATTGATACCTAACATAATTAAGCAATAAGGCACGGGGGGGTGGTATATGGCTAATATACCATGGCTAAGGGCTGGTCTTTTGCACAACGCATCGCGTAGTGCCTGGACACGGCCCTTCGTCGTGGCACAGAATATTTGCACTGTAGAATGGCTATAGTTCATTCTTACATGCTCTATGTTTGAGCTGCTTTTGAAAGCAAAATCGAAAACATTATTGTCATTGTTGATTTCGATTTTCATATTAGCAAGCTACGACTGATGGTTTGGTTAGCTAAACTAGCAAGTCTGTTTGTTTACCACAGCAACTACTGTAGTAAACTTGCTAGCAACTTCAGTGGATGTTAAACACATTTCTTGCGGCAAACGTGTTAAATTATAGCCATTGTATAAAAGGGATAATCAACTTGGGGCTGTATGCTTTCTGTTAATAATGTGTCAGTTCCAACACACCTTCCACGTTGTTCAATATTTTCCATAGAACGCATAGCCCCTCGTTGATTATCCCCATGCATGTCTTGTCTGTCTATTGTTAAGGAAAAGAGTGACAGTATACATCACAATAACACAAATATGACATTTTCCCATGCTGGGGATTTTATGAGACAAAGAGAACACAGGTGATTAGTGTGAGAGACAGATCACCTGATTTTTGGCAGAGAAGAGGGTGGTGTTTGCCAAAACCTATTGAACTGAATTGATTACCTGTGAGAGACTGTAGATCCCTGTAGAAGGTGTCATACCTATTTAGCATCTCTGGCACAATTTTCTCTGTTGGTGTTATAGGAAAGCCCGCTTGCTACATCCTTATGACGAAACTATTGGCACAGATGCATGAAATTAAGGTGATATTCTGCCTGTTCTTATGAGGACCAATATGGCAAACACATGTTGGCAGCTACAAATGTTCTGGGCACATTGTTTCCAGTGTGATCAATCGTTAGTTTTAAGCAGTGGGAAGAGTTTCAAAGAAAAGCTTCCCATAACATTCTTGTGTTCCACATACATCTATTCAGATGACAGGATAGCTTTTATTTGAGTGTTCTCAATATAAATGAATAAATTGGCATGATAAATTACTGTGTGGGCCTGTGTTCATCGCAGGTGGTTCCAGAGTGATTCCTCACGAAAACCATAAAAAAGACCATGATTTGGGGGATTTTCACAAAATGGAATCTGTAGAATAGTCCTTTGGAGGAATGATTGTTAACATTTGTATCCAAAAGCATAATTGAGAAATAATTAATATCATTTTGGCCTTAACCAGGCCTCTTTAAGACTCTGTTTAATCTGAAGATACTAGAAATCAAAAATGTGTATCATATGAAGCTTTACCACTTTCTCTGTAATATGAGTTGTATTTCGATTTCAAGTATAAACATTACTTTAAATATTGAAAAATAAACATGAATATTGAAAATATTAAATGTTGTATTTGGCAAAAGTTTCTGTACATTGTTAAATATAATACACTCTCTGAGGTCATTAAAGATCTCCAGGCACTTATTGTAAGAGTAGGGGTGTTAACCCCGGTGTCCTGGCTAAATTCCTAATCTGGCCCTCAAACCATCACGGTCACCTAATAATCCCCAGTTTACAATTGGGTCATTCATCCCCCTCCTCTCCCCTGTAACTATTCCCCAGGTCGTTGCTGCAAATGAGAACGTGTTCTCAGTCAGTTTATCTGGTAAAATAACAGATAAAAAATAAAAAAATAAAATAAAAAGGTTGGGTGGTATCCAGATTTGTAATGATGTACGCTGAGAGTCGGGAAGCAAGTTCAGGGAGTGAATACATTTAATAAATAAACGTAACATAATACAAAACAAGAAAACACAAACAGCACACAGACATGAAACAGAAACAATAACGCCTGGGGAAGGAACAAAAGGGAGTGACATAAATAGGCCAGGTAATCGAGGAGGTGATGGAGTCCAGGTGTCAATAAGTGCTGGTGTGCATGACAGGCGTGCGTAATAATCAGCAGTTTGGTGACCTGATTTCCATATTATTCCTGTACCACTCCGGGGTATACGGTATTACTGGCAGTGCACACAAGGGGTGCTTTGTAGCACATTATGGAATCTCGAAGGAGGCCTGGTTAAGGCCAAAATGTAATAAATGATTAATGAAAATGTATCAATTATGCTTTTAGATAAAAATGTAAAAAATAACAATCCTTCTATCACATTTCAGGAGAAGACCCAGATGCAGACAGTGTCGAAGAAACACAAGTTTATTACTAGAACAGGGGGCAGGCAAAACGACAGGTCAAGGGCAGGCAGAGGTCAATAATCCAGATCAGAGTCCATAAGATACAGAACGGCAGGCAGGCTCAGGGCAGGCAGAATGGTCAAAACTAGAAAACAGGAACTAGAAAATACAGGTGCAAGGGGAAACTGCTGGTAAGCTTGACAAACAAAACAAACTGGCAATAGACAAACAGAGAACACAGGTATAAATACACTGGGGATAATGGGGAAGATGGGCGACATCTGGAGGGGGTGGAGACTAGCACAAAGACAGGTGAAACAGATCAGGGTGAGACACCTTCCTCAAAAGGACTATTCTATATAGATACAATTTGGTGAAAATCCCCCAAATCATGGTATTTTTTTCCTGGCTTTCGTGAGGAATCAATCTACAACCTAATATGGATAACTTTACAATCAATATTGTTCACGATTAATAAAAACATTTCTGGAGTTATTGTTGAAATATAATTGATCAATGATTAAGGCATCACTTTCTAAACCATCTCAATTTATTTGTGAACATTCTGTGTATAATAAAGATTAGCCAACAGCTGGATAGGAAACACAGGGCGGTAGGACATGTAGTGAAAACATATGGAGCAGAGCAGAAAATCGGAAGTGTGTAAAAAGCACTAGGGAATGTTTGAACCCAACACTGTCAACCACAAATTTACTGAGTAAATATTGTCAGCAGTAACATAATGACATGTTTGGAAAATTATTATCTGGGATAGTGTAACGGTTTTCTTCTGTCGAAGGAGAGGAGGACCAAAATGCAGCGTGGTTGGAGTTCATGGTTTTTAATAAGAGAAACTAAACATGAACACAATTACAAAACAACAAACGTGGCAAAACCCGAAACAGTCCTATCTGGTGCAGAGAACACAAAGACAGGAAACACAAAAGAACTATGGTCAGAACGTGACAGATAGTTTGTACGTTACATGTTTCAGGGAGAATTGGAGCATAGAGCTCAATGTATGCCATCTAAATAGCTGATTATTACTTATCACAAAATTATGTGATCATATGTGAATCAGTCACGTTTAGATGGAAGTCATGTAACTTTATACTTGAGATCATGCTAATGTATTTGTTAAAAACCATAGCGTAATCCCGGCAAGTCTGAGAAACTGATTAATTTGTGGGAAGTGTGGATTGCCGATGAAATACATATGGGTTGAGTCAACATAATATGATTTGCTGATGTCAAAAGGTGTGAACCATATACCATCCATCATAAAGGCTTAGACGTGGGAAAGAGGAAGAGATCCATCAATAGTAAGTCCCCTGAATCATCACCCTCCAACTCTCTCCAGCATTACTAAGTGAAACTCGTCTGTGACCAGATTCTTGTCTGCCTAGCTCTATGAATTAGGTAATGGACCGAAGTGTTCCTGTTTAGGGGGCGGGGGGAGGGGTATGGGAAGAAAAAAAAAAAAAATTCTGCAAATGCTGCAGACCTCAGTTGATCTACTAACGCCACGCCACTGTAGACAATGTGCGCGCCTACAGAGGATTAGGGTGTCTGCATCACACCCTGTTTGGGCCACTATGCCATTCAGGACCTTGTCAGCCCATTCAGGGCTACATAATAAGTCAAGAGACAGGGCCTGTACTCACAAAGAGTCTCAAGTGCTGATATAGCAGCCGTTTTAGGTTTTAGATCAAAATGAACAAGATTATATGGACAGGGGGGACCTGATCCTAGATCAGTACTCTTACTCTGAGACACTTTTTGAATATGAGCCCTCGGCCCTGGTCACAGAATCAACGGCAAGCAGTCTTCCACACAGAATAGAAGATGTCCTTTCTGCAATCGATTATAGCAGGGTACAATGTGTCAGCACAGACACAATTATTCTTCTCTGTGTCAGATTCAGACATCAACGCTTTTCCGAGACTGTTGTTTCAAAATAGTAGACCCTGAATTCCATAATTGTATTCTTTTTTTGCAAATCCATAATTATAAGATTTTGATTATGTATAATATTCTGGAAAAGCAGTCATGCTGAGATGACAAAATACAGACCAGCTGATTCATTTTTCATCAGTCACACAATGTCTGTTTTGTCTTTTTTAAGCTCCACAACATTGTAGATGGTGTCCTTCACTCCTTTCTATTCACTTATAGCCCTGCACCTCCACCCTGTCCATGACCTTTCATTCTGTCCATGAATATGATATTGGGCTGTGGAAGGAAGGACAGAAATTTTAGAACTCGATAAGATTCGGAAGAAGAAGAAAGAAAGACACAAACATGTCTTTGACATATAATTATGTGGTTACTCATGAAGATAAACAGACAGCCTAGGAGTCGAGAAGGGTAAAAATAAACCAATGATACTGCAGCCAAACTGGTCTCGTGCTCAGCTCTAACGAAAAGGCATTTTATGGACTCACTGTAGAGACATTCAGAGATTCAATCAGTTATCAGGATATCTCAATCATTATTATGCCTAAAACACCAGTAGCTTGGGTCTCTTTCTATCTCCAGGTAAATCAGATATGCAGGAAGTGCATTGGCATCTCTGACTCGCAGTGGACTTGTCTACTTCAATACACCTAGGCTGGGTTTAATCTGAGGTGTGCTATAAAGCAGCTCACTATAACATACTATTAAAGGTAATTTACACTTCAGCTGGAATGCGCAGTGTGAATGAAACTCTGCCATAGTCACTGATCAATGTTGAAATCGAGTCATGCATAAACAAATCCATAATCGAAACCCAACTGATTACATGCTCATTACTTTTTTACATTTTTATTATCCAATCCACACAATAGCCAGCATATGCCCTTCACAATCACACCTATCTTTGAAATATCCCTCCTACAAAGCCCATGGCAATGCCATTGCATGATGTAGAGGTTAAGCCACCCATTAGTGTCTAATCCAGCCAGATCAGCACTGCATCTGTGTAATTCAAAGTGAGCATGGCAACTGAGCTACAGTTTGTGTGCACTCTGGATATGATGACTTGGGGTCATGAAGATTTCTGCACAGATGACTGGGCAGATAGATAGCTAGCTAGCTTCACAGTAAGCCTCAGATGTAGTTTTTGTCTGTAAATAGGAGACATAAGCAAACATTTTAAGACTCTAAGGGGCCTACACTTATGCAGGTTATACATTTAACACTTTGCCAGCCAAATGCAGAAAAACATCACAAGTGGGTCAACCTGTCAAACTCATGTGCCACATTGGAGGGTACAGTGTAGGCTAAGGCACTATGGCAAAATGGTAGTATCTCTGAAGGAGTTAAATAATGTATCCAGTCAAGCATACACTCATCATGTGGATGAATGAGCTAGTTGGATATTGAACAGGGTTGGCAAGAAGTGTGAGCTAGGATTAGATTTTTGAAGAGACGTGCATGTTTGCATTACTTATGCTTTAATGGTCCCCATGCTCAATAAATTGCCTCATGCATTGTCTACGATTTTTATCCAAGCTGTCTTTGTCGCAGTTTGAAACATTTCCAAGCCAATACAAACCCTCTAAGCTCCAGCAGCAGTAGGTGCGATGTCCCCTACAGTGGGGAGTTGAAAGCCCAGTTTGTGTCTGATTGAATGAGAGCTGTGTATTCTGTGTGTTCATTGCATGCAGCAGTGGAAAAGCACATAACTCATTTCAGAGGGCCTTAAAGCAAATTTAAAGTGGCTGCAAGTGTAGTAAGTGTGCCTAACTGAGATAAAAAAAAAGACTCCACTGAACTGATTAGTTCAATCAGACAAGAATGAGACATTCTGGAAGATAGCATTTAAGTAAAGACTATCCAAAAACACGTTTTTCCCCTACCCAAATAAAAACCTCACAATTTCTTCACAATCCATCTAGATTGTTAACTGCTGAATACAATTGCAGCCAACATAAACGTGGGATGTTCTGACTTATTGAGCAACATCTCATATGAACAGTGTATGTAAAACAACCCCCTTTGTTTTCAGTTATTTGGGCAAAAATATCAACTTAACTGCAGCCAGTAGAACATTCATCTACAGTATCAATAATTATTCCCAGCCAGTCCCATCTGTTATTTTTGAAGTGCTCATGATCAAGCAAGGCTTGTCCATGCCCGAAAGGTTAAAGTACTTATGTTAGTACAGTAGTCTGAGAACGGCTATTCTTATATTCTGCATTAGGAACTAGGCATGTTTTTGCTATTACGTGGTGAACAACAGGGACTGTGCTTTATTTAATTTCATTTAAAAAAATTCTTTCCTCTTTTTGGCAACTTAAGTTGATATTATTTTCCTTTTTGTGATGGATTTGAAGCACATTGATATATTTTATTTTGACATTCACGTCCCGCTGTTCCGAACAGTCTGATTTTGGAGTCATAAACCTATCATTAGACATCATTAATCCCCAGGCCCCTCGTTAAACTGGCTCTGCTGCATTCTACCCTGGAGGTATTACGATGACCTTAACTACCGTTGGCTGATAGACTATGACAGAAATTATGACCTTAACAAAGTCTATTTTGTAATATTTGCATGCATAAAAATATCATATCTGACACCAAAAAGACTGTCTGACTCGGTTTTAGGGCTCCCTCAGGATGTCTCTTGGCAGGCGGAGCGATATGTGGCACTGCAACTTCGAGAGGGATTGCAGTGGATGTGCTTATGATTAAACGACCATTGCGGTCGTTAATAGCGACTTAGAAAGTGCTTAGGGATCTCCGGTCAAACTGGCCCCATCACACATGGATTGTGCTGCTTGTTATTTGCTTTCTTTTTCTGTTATACTATGAAAATAACAGTGTTAACTGTAGAAAGTGGTAACATTCCTTCTGATGCTCCAACTGAGATCTTAAATATATGGCTTATAGAGATTGTGTGGTCACCAAATTTAGTGTTCAAGAAAAACACTTTGGTCACATCAAGAATCTATAGACATCCGGGTTGGTAGGTTCAAATGATGGCATTAACTTGTTATAATCTTTGACATGTTACGATTTGACATAGAAGGTGCCACATTATAGTAAAATGAAAAGTTGCTTTTGAATATGTCGAAAATACAATAAGAAGCTGATCAAGGTGGTTGTTTGTTACTAGTGCTCTGCTATACAGTGTCAATATGTATGCTTTTGTACATAATAGATTAACCTATTACAAAAACAGGCAAACTAAAATCTAACGACTTGTAAATAAGGTCCAAAAAGCCATAGGCATGCCATTTAGGACCAAATGTATGTAAATTGAAGAATCTAAAAATGTTCTCCCAAGGCTCCTAATAAGAATTTGTCCCCAACGTGTGCTTTGGAATGTGTACAGAGTTCTCGTTTTCCAAATTTAGACATTTAATAGAACAACTGTAAAGACAATACAACAATAAAGCGTGGCTATTATGCTGTAAAACAGAAAACAGAACATGAGGGTTTGGGGTCACTTAGAAATGTCCTTGTTTTTGAATTAAAAACTTTATTTTTATTTTTTAAATAACATCAAATAGATCAGAAATACAATGTAGACATTGTTAATATTGTAAATGACTATTGTAGTTGGAAACAGCAGATTGTTTATAGAATATCTACATAGGCGTACAGAGGCCCATTTTCAGCAACCATCACTCCTGTGTTCCAGCGTTTATCCTTTTAAAAGGCGAATTGATCATTAGAAAACCCTTTTACAATTATGTTAGCACAGCTGAAAACTGTTGTGCTCATAAAAGAAGCAATAAAACTGGCCTTCTTTAGACTAGTTGAGTATCTTGGAGCATCAGCATTTGTGGGTTCGATTACAGGCTCAAAATGGCCAGAAACAAAGAACTTTCTTCTGAAACTCATCAGTATATTCTTGTTCTGAGAAATGAAGGCTATTCCATGCGAGAAATTGCCAAGAAACTGAAGATCTCGTTCAATGCTGTGTACTACTCCCTTCACAGAACAGTGCAAACTGGCTCTAACCAGAATAGAAAGAGGAGTGGGATGCCCCGGAGCACAACTGAACAAGAGGACAAGTACATTAGAGTGTCTAGTTTGAGAAACAGACGCCTCATAAGTCTTCAACTGGCAGCTTCATTAAATAGTACCCGCAAAACACCAGTCTCAACGTCAGCAGTGAAGTGGCGACTCCGATATGCTGGCCTATAATGCTTGTTTTGTCACATTGACAAATGTGAAATTAAGTGAACTATTAGAATTTAAGCAACCAGAAAATGGTGGAGCAATTTCTGCATAAAGCACCTTTAATGTTTTGTGCAAGGGCTCTTTTATTGGTTATTAAGCAATTATTCTGTTTGGCATCAGTTCAGCTTTTGAACTCCTGTCTTCTCTCAGACAACATGAAGGGTCACTACTATCTTGCAGCAACTGTGAATACCATTAATATGCAAACTCATGCTGTAGAACAACCATATGTTCCTCAACATAATAATGGCCACTGTTGGTCCGCTTTGAATATATAATGTGGGTGACAACACTCTGTTCAGGAAGCATTGGATTAAACACCTGTGGGGTGGATTTCAGCAATCACAGATGATTCATTTCCTCTTAACTGACTGAAAAGAACAGCCTGGTCCACTGAGGAAAACTAGAGGAGAAAAGGACACTCTATTCAGACTTGCTTCTGCAAGAGTCATTCATGTGTGCAGTTCTTATACAAAACAATATTAAAAGAAAATTCATATTTTTTTTAACTGACATTTTTCAAGCACTGTTGTATGAGTTGGAATTAAATCCCCTCCGTTCGCCTTCTTCAAAGACTGCTCCCCTTATTGGGATCTCTCCATGCTTATTAGTATATTTTATATTTGACAACTAAACTTGTTTGTCTATTACAGATTTTGAGAACTACATAATGAAAAGGTATGCCTGTAAAATAGAAACATAAAAAAGTCTATATACTCCAATGTACTATGATGACTTATGATTTTACTTAACAGTACATGTTTTAAACATTTGATATTGACAAGATCAGAGATCTACTGTATGTAACAACTCAAATCAAAGTATATTGGTCACCTACACAGATGAGCAAATGTTAAAACAGGTGCAGCTAAATGCTTTAGTTTCTTGCTCCTACGGTGCAGTAATACAATATCAATATAATATAATATAATACCAATACACAAATAATCCAGGAAGTCCAAAACACGAAAGAAATGGATCCTCTATATACAGTAAACATGTTTTACTAAAATTGCATTGGCCAATAGAGTACTATAATACCGTAATATATGGCATTTATGGAGCAGAGACTTTTATCCAAAGTGACAACAGTCAACACCTTTTGGTATGTGACCCCAGTGCGAATCAAACCCGCAACTCTGGTGTTGCTGTGACATGCTATTATGAACTGAGCCACAAAAAGGACAACTACGATACATACTGTAAATTACAATACATGATTCTACATCCGATTGCTTGCTCTCTGGGGTTTTAAGCTTGGTTTCTGTATAAACATATTTTTTTATTTAACTAGGCAAGTCAGTTAAGAACAAATTCTTATTTTCAATGAGGGCCTAGGACCCAACGACAGATTTGTACCGTGTCAGCTCGAGGATTTGAACTTGCAACCTTCCAGTTAGTCCAATGCTCTAACCACTAGGCTACCCTGCCACCCCGACAACTGCTGATGTAAAAACGACTTTATAAATACATTTGATTGATTGATAAAATGTATAATTGCCATCCCCATGAGCGGACCATCAATGAGGCATGAAATTATTTCAATCCACACCTATGTTAGGCTTGGATTCGCCATGCCAAAAGGTTTTTCCTCAGATGCATGAACAATGAGGATATTTACCTCAATTTCAATGAGAACCTAATGCCAAATGCTCAAGACAGTCCATATGAGTGTACCACCCTCCTTCAGGGTCCATTTTAATGGGTATTGTAAGTCTACTGCCTAATGTGAAAACAGTGTAATGTACTGTAATTTACAGTACTGTAGCATACGACATTCAAAACGCAATTTTTAAACGTATCTTACATTTTTTTGCTATTGGATTAACTGGTTGTCAAAATAACTACATTGAGAAGATATCATTAGGTTGTGTTTTGGTGAATAAACCAATGTACTCATTATATTTCACAGTAAATTTGTATTTTGGATCAATGGTTGTGTGGTGAAAGATGTCTACAAACAAAATGAATGCACAATGAAAGGTTTTGATTGTAAGACTGGCTGTGTTACAAGTGTTACCAGTTTGGAGTTTTGTACTAAGAGTAAAACAATTCACCACATATATGTAAAAATAGTACCAAAGCGATTTATAAACTGTAAGTTGTCTCACATATTGTGGTTTGAGCCCCAACGAAAAGGAGACTGGGAACCTTGTAAACTGGAAAATTCAGTTTACAAGGATCACTGATCTGAAGAATCTCCAGGAATTGCTGTTTATGGCCCCCTGTTGGATTATGAGGAAATATAAACTGTTTTGAGATTGATGTTAATTTAACATACACTGAGTGTACAAAACATTAAGAATACCTCTTATTTCCATGACATAGACTGACCAGGTGAATCCAGGCGAAATCTGTGATCCCTTATTGATCATACTTGGTAAATGTACTTCAATCAGTGTAGATGAAGGCGAGGAGACAGGTTAAAGAAGGATTTTTACACCTTGAGACAATTGAGACATGGATTGTGTGTGTGCCATTCAGAGGGTGAATGGGCAAAACAAAATATGTAAATGCCTTTGAACGTGGTATGGTAGTACAGTAAGTGCTAGGCGCATCGGTTTGTATCAAGAACTGCAGCGCTGCTGTTTTTTTTAACGCTCAACAGTTTCCCATGTGTATCAGGAATGGTCCACCACCCAAAGGACATCCAGCCAACTTGATACAACTGTGGGAAGCAGTGGAGTCAACATTGGGGTGGGGGGGGCAACTCAATATTTGGAAGGTGGTCTTAATGTTTTCTACACAATGTATACTGTCAGTGCAGAAGCTTACTAAGCTTGTCATTTATTCTACGCTTGTCATTTCTCTCTACTCTCATTCTCATTCTCTTATTCTATTGGCACAAATACTCTGGTTGATTTGACGGGTATCTAAACAATTTTGGTATCTAAACATTCTGCAACACTTGAGAAACAAGTGTGCTGACTGTTATTCATCACTGGGAAAGAGAGCGGGAGAGCGAGAGCAAGAGAGAGATTGATGGAACTATGAGTTTCCTATTACTAAACAACACTTTAAGCATGATCATTCCATGTCATGCAAGATTGGTTTATATGAGGCCAGTTCTGGTGTAAATAATACATCATCTCTATAGGTGGATTGGTGGGCCAAAACTCATTAGAAAACTTTCCTGCTCCTTATTAGTGAATAGCACACACTCTCGACCTTGCCCCTCTGCAAAATGGAGAGGTGGTAAGGAAAGGAAATATGTGGGGAGCGTTAATATATACATGACCGAAGTACACCATATTTAGTTTAAAAGGGCCCAGGGTTTTGGAGGTATATATAATATTTGCAACGTTTCTGTTGAAATTGTGTATATCTTGCTCTCTGACTAAGTTGATTATTGTTCATGACAATATGTGCAACATTTTGGGAACTCAATGGCTTATTCAACATTTGCTATGACTCCAGGACCACTCTGCCTACTGGCCCGCACAGTATAGCTAGCCTACATTTAATAATGCCCCTTCTGTCACAGTTCGATAACCTTATGCAAAACAGGTGGTTTTAAATAAGTTATTGAACATTAGAAAAGGTAGTACTTTTAGACCATATTAGAATAGGCAGATAATTTGAATTGTATTTTATTTATTTATTTAACCTTTATTTAACTAGGCAAGTCAGTTAAGAACAAATTCTTATTTACAATGACAGCCTACACCGACCAAAACGGACGACACTGGGCCAATTGTGCGTCGCCCTATGGTGAACTAACCTTGCTCTTCGAAGTCATACTGTATGTCCTAGTCATGCCCATGTAGCAGTTGCTTCCATCCCTCCTTGCCTTTTTTCTATCTAAAGACAAGGACAGTTCATTTAAGATAATGATTGGCAATCAGTGGTGTAAAGTACTTATTTAAAAGTCGCTTTTGGGGGTATCTGTACTTTACTTTACTATTTATGTTTGACTACTTTTACTCCACTACATTCCTAAAGAAATAATGTACTTTTTACTCCATACATTTTCCCTGACACCCAAAAGTACTCCTTACATTCCGGATGCTTAGCAAGACACAAGAAAATTGTCAAATTCACACACTTCTCGAGAGAACATCCCTGGTCATCCCTACTACCTTGGATCTGGTAGACTCCCTAAATGTTGGATTGTGCCCTGGCTAACCATAAATGAAATAAAACAAGAATATCATGCCTTCTGGTTTGCTTAATATAATGAATGTGAAATGATTTATATTTTTTACCTTTGATACTTAAGTATATTTTGGTAATTACATGTACTTTGATACTTAAGTATATTTAAAACCAACTACTTTTAGACTTTTACTCAAGTAGTATTTTACTGGGTGACTCACTTTTACTAGAGTCATTTTCTTTTGATATCTTTACTTTTACTCAAGTATGACACTGTTGGCAATCAATATTACTTCAGCAAAACTGGACACTTCAAAAGAATCAAACATACTTCGACATATAAAAGACAACATTATTTGTTTGCCATTTTTCACCTTGTTCGCACACGTCCAGTTCTCGTGCTCTTCTTTTGCACACATGGCGGCAAGCACCTGTCAAGGAGAGTTAGTGTTATCAGCTACTGCAAATAAAATGACAGATGCACAACTACCATGGACGATATATTTTGGCTACTATCCTAGATAATAAAAGAAAGGTAGCACTTTCGGTAAGTTACAACTTTTGTATCCTGTACAGCCTAAAGGCCATGAGTAGAAAGGTTCCCCCTCAAAGTCATACAGTACTGTATGTACTCTAGTAGGATTTTAGGATAGCAATGGCATAGCCTACCTACTGTAGTAACCAAACGTTTTTACCTCAAGTCAATACTATTTAATTTAACATTTCCAACTGCCAGTTAATATTAGCCTACCGCAAATATGGCCAAATCTAAAAAAAAAAATAGAAACAATCCGCTAACTCAACATTTGAATGGTGATATCGATTTGGGCAAAGTCTACCTTTCTTTTGCATCCTTTGCACCGGCCTTACACTGCGCCAAAACTATACGTTCGCGCGCTGGCAGGAAACACCTGTCAAGGAGAGATATGCATAATCAAATTGATTCAATCATCTTATTAGTGTAGGCCTAGTTGTCAGTAAAAATGACTAGACCTATGCACAGCCACTGAGGATGATGTGTTTCAATGCAAGGCCAAAATATATTTTCTTAGGTAGAAAAATATTATAATTAGAAAAGTCGTTTGGCCCGTAAAATAAGATTGTAGCCTATCAGTGGTCGTAATATACCTAATTTAAATGCCTCACTTTAAGGGTAAACCAATCCAGCTGGGCAAGGCTTGATGACCGAAAGTTGCGGGTATTTTTTTCGTGCTTCATTACAGCACAGATTAGAACTAATGGTATTTAACCAGATTTGTTGATATAAACAAACAGCACAGCACAACCCAACTGTTCCACCTCTGGTTTTTCGTCTCGCAGTCTGTGTGAGTTTGAGGGGTGGGGCCAACTCAACATCATGCATGCGGAGTCTCCTGCACTAGATGGGGTTGGATGCAAATACCCCAGGATTGTGAATGACTTGTCTGAGTTGGAAGGTTTCCGACGCTTAAAATTGGATTTATGTGGAAATTGCATCAAGTGAGTGATTTACTAGCACGAGCCTTCTTATAAATAACTGCGCTGACTGAAAGAAATAGCAAAAGTTATACAAACATTTTTTCGGCGGATTGCATTTGAAAGATTAGTTTCTCATTTTATTTGAAATGAGTTGCAGATTTTTAAATTTCCATAAATAATGCACACGGAGAGCCCAAATGTTTGATGGCAACATAAATTGCCAACTGATAAAATACAACAAAGGGAATGATTTGTTTCTCTATAATGATCTAATATCTCTTTATCATCTCATGTGAAGGGGTCATGTAGGAGGAGTTCTTTTGAAACCAAACAAGTTACGAATTTTCCCTTATAAAAAGGAAATTGAGACCCGACAACTCACTGGATCTCACCATAAGAGGTTTGCAATGCACAGGTAGGTCGAATTTTCAAGCTGTTATTCTGCTATGGATTCTGTATGACTGGAAACTGATAGTGCATTTTGGAATAGTTTAGAGCTCTGTAATTCGTTTTAGTAATATGGGAAATAAATTACTTATTTTTTTTAGGCTAGCCTACTATGGCTTAATTAACTTTTAATTAATGCCGAATAATAGGCTTACCTCTAATAAACACCCCTCATTTAATGGTCAAAATGAAAGTATTTTTGAGGTGTTATTATTATTTTTTTTATTATTATTAGGTTTTTTCATTATTGAATGATTTTAGTATTCAACTTTTTAAATGTCAGTGACATTGAAGTTGATTTTTTGTTTTATTTTGTGAAATGCAACATTATGTCATTTGCTGTTATTTTGTAGAACCAGGTAAGTGTCAGGAAAAAACATTTTTGTCTGAAAAATATGTTACTGTCATTAACATTCAAAAATGCATGTCGGAAGAGGAATCATCTCCTTTTTAGTAACCTGTGTGCATAAGGAACCCCATGATATTTAATAAAACGTATTTATATCACTTCTTCTGGAGAAAAAAATCTGAAATTTGAGACATCCTAAATGCCTCCGTTTGTATCCATTAGGGGTTCCCTGATTGTATGAAGGCATGCTTTTTTCTTCTGCTGGTCGCTTTTCAAGCATATTTAGGCAATAGAGTGTGCAGAAATGTATTTTGGAATTCCACATGTTGCAGCAGCAATTTAGCAGTTAATTAAAACAGCACTGGCTTCATTTATCTCTCCCTCTCGCTCACTCTCCTTCTTGCTCTCTTGTTCTCACTCTCTCGTTCTTGCTCTTTCTTTCTCTCCGGTTTTCTGTCTCGGTCTGTATCTGTCTGTCTCTTTCTGCTTCTCCACCAGTCTTACATTAACACTGACCACTTGAGTTCCGCTTTAAAAAGAGATTGATAAACAGGAGGGAGACAGACAATTGGAGACCGAGATTATGGGAGAGAGAGATGCTGGAGTGGACTGGGGCAGGTGGGGATCTCCAATAGATTTTCCTTTCTCCTCAGAAGACCAATGTAGGCAGCTGTAAGTCAGCATGGTGTGCTAGCATGTGCGGCATGCAGACAGACAGCGTGGCTAACCCTGACTGCTGGCGCCCCATAGACTATGGGTGCTTTTGAAAGAGCAGGGTGGTGCTGGGAACACAGAGGAATTCTCCTCCTTGTACAACTCAGTGGGAGAGATCAGACAAGGAGGTGGAGGAGGAAGGAAGGAAGGAGAGAGATCTACTGTACAGTACATAGCAGGCAGTCCTATAGTGTTGTAGTCTACATGTGTAGCACATTTTACCCAGCTTTCCCTGCACAGGAAGTGATTACCAATAATGGGCTGTGGAGGCTCCTGAAGCAATCCAGTGGCAGAGCCAGGTGTTTTTCGGCACACATGCACATGCAGATGCCCTGCATGGTGCTACTACTACCTGCAGCTTTAGATTAGAGAGTGTCAATGGTGCTGAGCAGTCTATGGGGCCTAGAAGGAGAGTGACTACTGATAACGCCTTCCTACCACCTATTTCCTCACAATCATTGCCTCTCTCCTTCACTCTTCCTTTCGCTCTACTCTCCTCACCCACTCTCTCAATTAAATTAAATTCAAAGGGCTTTATTGGAATGGGAAACACATGTTTACATTGCCAAAGCAAGTGAAATAGATAAATAAAAGTGAAATAAACAATAAAAACTAACTATATACATTGCACTCATAATAGTTTACACTCATAACATTTAAAATGTCTTATTATGGCTATGTACAGTGTTATAACTATGTGCAAATAGTTAAATTACAAAAGGGGAAATAAATAAACATAAATATGGGATGTATTTACAATGGTGTTTATTCTTCACTTGTTGCCCTTTTCTTGTGGTAACAGGTCACAAATCTAGCTGCTGTGATGGCACACTGTGGTATTTTATCAAATTGAATTTGTTTTTTAATTATTTGTGGGTCTGTGTAATCTGAAGGAAATACAGTGCCTTCGGAAAGTATTCAGACCCCTTGACTTTTCCCATATTTTGTTAGGTTAAAGCCTTATTCTAAACTTGATGAAATTGTTGTGTCCCTCATCAATCTACACACAATACCCCATAATGACAAAGCAATAATGGATTTTTAGAAATTGTTGCTAATTTATTAAAAATAAACATCTGAAATATCAAATGTACATTCATATTCAGACCCTTAGTCAGTACTTTGTTGAAGCATCTTTGGCAGCGATTACAGTCTTGAGATTACAGTCTACAGTCTTCGATCAGGTTTAAGTTCGGGCTCTGGCTGAGTCACTCAAGGACATTCAGAGACATATCCCAAAGCCACTCCTGCGTTGTCTTGGCTGTGTGCTTAGGGTCGTTGTTCCGTTGTAAGGTGAACCTTCGCCCTAGTCTAAGGTCCTGAGCGCTCTGGAGCAGGTTTTCATCGAGGATCTCACTGTAATTTGCTCTGTTCATCTTTGCTCGATCGTGACTAGTCTCCCAGTCCCTGTCGCTAAAAAACATCCCCACAACATGATGCTGCCACCACCATGCTTCACCGTAGGGATGGTGCCAGATTTCCTCCAGACAGTGGTGTAAAGTATCACTTAAAAATACTTTAAAGTACTACTTAAGTCTTTTTTTTTGGTATCTACTTTATTCTACAATTTTTTATTTTTGACAACTTTTACTTTTTAAAATAATGTCCTTTTTGCTCCATACATTTTCACTGACACCCCAAATTACTTGTTACAATTGAATGCTTAGCAGGACAGGAAAATGGTCCAATTCACACGCTTATCAAGAGAACATCCCTGGTCATCCCTACTACCTGATCTGGTAGATTAACTAAACACAAATGCTTCGTTTGTAATTTATGTCTGAGTGTTGAGGTGTGCCCCTGGCTATCCATAAATGACAAAAAACAAGAAAATCGTGCCGCCTGGTTTGGGTAATTAAGGAATTTGAAATAATTTATACTTTCACTTTTGATACTTAAGTACATTTTATCAATTACATTTACTTTTGATACTTAAATATATTTAAAGCCAAATACTTTTAGACTTTTACTCAAGTAGCATTTTACTGGTTGACTTTCACTTTTACTTGAGTCATTTTCTATTAAGTTATTTTTACTTTTACTCAAGTGTGACAATTGGGTACTTTTTCCACCACTGCCTCCAGACGTGACACTTGGCATTCAGCCCAAAGACCTCAAATCTTGGTTTCATCGGACCAGATCATCTTTTTTCTCATGGTCTAAGAGTCTTTAGGTGTCTTTTGTCAAACTCCTAGCTTGCTGTCATGTGCCTTTTAGTGAAGAGTGGCTTCAGCCTGGCCACTCTACCATAAAGGCCTGATTGGTGGAGTGTTGCAGAGATGGTTGTCCTTCTGGAAAGTTCTCCCATCTCCACAGAGGGAGAGAGAGAAAGGAGAGGTTCATGGTCAACTCCCTGATCAAGGCCCTCCCCAGATTGCTCAGTCTGGCCGGGCGACCAGCTCTAGGAAGAGTCTTGCAGGTTCCAAACTTCTTCCATTTAAAATTTATGGAGGCCACTGTGTCCTTGGTGACCTTCAATGCTACAGAAATGTTTGGTACCCTTCCTAAGATCTGTGCCTGGATACAATCCTGTCTTGAAGCTCTACGTACAATTCCTTCAACCTCATGGCTTTGTTTTTGCTCTGACATGCACTGTCAACTGTGGGACCTTATGTAGACAGGTGTGTGCCTTTTCCAAATCATGTCCAATCAATTTAAATTACCACAGGTGGACTCCAAGTTGTAGAAACATCTCGAGGATGATCAATGGAAACAGGATGCACCTGAGCTCAATTTCGAGTCTCATAGCAAAGGGTCTGAATACTTATGTAAATGAAGAATTTCTGTTTTTTGTTTTTAATAAATTTGCTAATATTTCTAAAAACCGGGTTTTGTCTTGTCATTATGGGGTATTGTGTGTAGATTGCTGAGGAAATTGTTTAATTTAAATCATTGTAGAATAAGGCTGTAACATAACAAAGGCACTATATGTGTCTCTAATATGGTCATACATTTGACAGGAGGTTAGGAAGTGCAGCTCAGTTTCCACCTCATTTTGTGGGTAGGGTGCACATAGCCTGTCTTCTCTTGAGTGCCAGGTCTGCCAATGGCAGCCTCTCTCAATAGCAAGGCTATGCTCACTGAGTCTGTACACAGTCAAAGCTTTCCTCAATTTTGGGTCAGTCACAGTGGTCTGCTATTCTGCCACTTTGTACTCTCTGTTTAAGGCCAAATAGCATTCCAGTTTGCTTTGCTTTTGGTCAATTCTTTCCAATGTGTCAAGTAATTATCATATACATTTGTTCATGGTCTAATTGTGTTGCTGTCCTGGGGCTCTGTGGTGTCTGTTTGTGAACAGAGCCACAGTACCAGCTTGCTTGGGAGACACTTCTCTACGTTAATCTCTCTGTAGGTGATGGCTTTGTTATGGAAGGTTTGGTAATTGCTTCCTTTTAGGTAGTTGTGGAATTTAACAGCTCTTTTCTGAATTATGATAATTAGCGGGTATTGGCCTAATTAATGGTGTGGTGTAGAAGGCCCTTCTTGCCTTGTGTTTCAGATCGTTCACATGTTTGTGGAAGTTACCTGTGGTGCTGATGTTTAGATCGAGGTAGGTATATATTTTTGTGTGCTCTAGAGCAACGTTGTCCAGATTAAATTTATATTTGTGGTCCTGGCAACTGGACCTTTTTTGGACCACCATGTCTTACTGAGATTTACGGTCAGGGGCCAGGTCTGACAGAATCTGTGCAGAAGATCTAGGTGCTGCTGTAGGCCCTCCTTGGTTGGGGACAGAAGCATCAGATCATCAGCAAACAGCAGACTCTCTCTGTCTCTACCCCTCTCTGTTAATGCTGGACTGTTGTCTCAAGGCAGCTGGCCAGCGTGTTTGTCTCCCCTATCATCGACCTGTGGGCGGGTTTGGCTAATGCGACGAGAGCTTACAGCCCAGAGGCAGAGATGGGAGTATAAGAAAATAAAAGTAAATCAAACATTGATGTACTGTATACCTGGGTGAAAGTGCACATAACTTTCCTGTTTCTTCGCTGCCTGCAGTTGTTGAACCAAATAATCTGGATCTGAATGGAAAGAAAAAGGCCCAGTTAAAAGCCCTTACACTGGAGCCAATCTCTCCATTCGGTGCCCATGTGGCAGGCACCACCTAGCAGTAATTTCATTATATTACAAAAACAGGAGGATAGGAGGTGTGTTGGAGTACATAAGTAGCACCAGAGCAGGCTCTGTTGGCTGCCACAGTTTTTGTTGTTGTTTCCCTGTGCCTGTGTGGAAGCAGAGGAAGGCAATGCAGCTTGTGGCGGTCCTGGGGAGGACAGGGAATGAAATGTGGGAGTGGAACGAAACATTTGTGTGTACTCTTACTTTATTCAGTGCTTTACCACCAGTTGTGTTTATGGCCTGTTTACTGCTCTGGTCTTTTTCATTGTCTCACTCACACTTGCTGGTGATTGCAACTGCTAGTGTTCTGAGTTTAAAGATGCACTATGCAGAAATCTCTCTGCCATTTCCTGGTTGCTAAAATTCTAATAGTTCACCTAATTTCAGTTTATGTGACAAAACAAGCAAGTATAGTGTAGAGAATCATTGTACCATCTAAACCTCTGTGAAATATATTTTCCATAGCCTAAAATATTGTATTTTCAGCGATCTAAAGTAAAAGATGCAAAAACTAAACTTAAGAACAGGAAGCATAGACATGGCGCACATAGAACAGATCCACCGCTTCTTAGACTTGATGATAGCTAGAACTCATATTTCTATGTGAATTTGGTTGGGTGGCCCAAAAAGTTACATAGTGCAGCTTTAAAATAGCTAAATACAATAGAAAGCTAAAGACAGCTTTTTGAAATATTGTTGGAATTACGTGCAGTTTAGGGAGATTTTTATTTAAACATTTTTTACATAGAAGTTGACAGTGGAGATGGCTGTTTTGGCTTCATGATTCTACAGTATAAGCAGTGCTTGATTTGGGCAGGAGCTCAACGGAACTTGGTACTGGCACCTCTGATTTTCTATTGCTTGAGTTCTTGCACCTGTTATAGAATAGTATTATTAGCTCAAAAGTATTGCTGAGTTCCTGCACCTAATTCAGTCCAAGTCAATTTTAGTACCCCAAAATGTACAATGTTCTGGGAGTCACAATCAGAACATTGGTTTTGGCTAACCATAATAAACAGGACTATTTGAACACACTTTTGGTCTCTTTAATGTTGTTGAATTAACTTCATTTACATTAGGGTATGCAAACAGTCCTGATTTTTGAGTGGCTGGATGCAATAGAGTATGATACAGTGTCACTCCATTATTGCTTTACTGAGCTTACATTTTCTTGTACTACTCCTACCACATTAGCCAGTGAATTAGGCCTCTGAGATCTAAATTACTTTATTTTGACGGGTTCATCGGTAGGCTAGGTTTCTGACTCTGAGCTCTGTGTAGTGGCACTTTCTCACTTTCAACAAATTCCCAGAGCGGGAGCTCCCTTTCACTGGAGCCTGCCTGATTTAATAATTGATTCATCAAAAGGACTTACAGAGCAGGGCAATTTAATCTCCTGACTATTTGATGAGGGAGTTCAGTTCCATTCAGATGAATGGAGCCGGCAGTGAAGAAAGGGACACAGTGCTTGTGTCTGTTTAATGGATGAGGGAACCGAGACAGAGCACATAGAAAACTGTCAAGAAGTGCCACTGTGACCCCAGAGCAGGTCAGTGAGATGTTCCTCATATCCAGAGGACAGGTCAGCTGTCATGTGGAAGGATGACACTTATGTTGTCATGTTGTGAGTTTTGTGCCCATCTTGCTCTTGATCTGCCTTGCTTTCTTATCAATATTTTCAACTATTTTGTCTTTCTTCATCATATCTCTCTCGCTCGCTCGCTCTCTCACACACTACACTCTCTCTCTCTCTGAGTAGGAGTAGTCCATTGCCACTTCTAGGCTTATTGCCACGCTGTAATATAAAGGTCCGATATGGATGGATGGGACAGAGTGGCAGGTAGTAAAGAGTCGTAGGTGGATTTTGGTGTGAAACCGTCTCTGGCACATCTCCTAAATTACTCAGCCCTTGTCTAGATGTGTTGTTCAAGGTTGTTCATTCCCCTGGTCCAGGACATGTTCTTCTCGCTCTCAAAGCATCCTTCTCAATTAGCAAACCTTAGCGTTTTTGGCTCTTGACGGTAAATATAGGGGGATTTGTTGAAGAAATGTGTCTAATATTCACCTCAAAATGCAAATAAACCCGGGCAGCAACAGCGGAGAAAGCTGGGGTGCAGGTGGAAGTCCCACTCTTTATCCTTGTTAGGTTGTAATTCTCAGAGTAAGTATATTTCATATTCTCAGAACCCAAGATCCTCTTAAGCTGGTTAACTGAGATCTTTGACATGGCTTGGCAAGGCAGTCTCCCTAGAGGAGTATTTAGCGTGTCAAACTGTTTGACTGTAATTCATGTGTACCACAGTATGTTCGATACTGTATGCTACTGTGGTGTGTTAGCCTGTGCTTGTTGTTGTTCTGTTTCAGCTTCTTTACTTTGTGTGTTTTTCAAGTTTCAAGTGTTATTAGTCATATGTACAGGATACACATGGTATACATCGTCCAACAAAGTGCTTACTTACAGGTTCCTTCCCAACAATGCGACAACAAAAATAAATAATAAAATATAAGAATATGAACATAAAGTAAATGGCTCAGTAGAATATAATAAATATTTTAGCATAAGTACAGTATAATACGGGAAGGCACAATTTATAGTCCAATATTTACACATGTTTTGGTGAGCAAGTGTTTAAATTGTGCAGTATATAGCAATCATAATAAGAGTCTATTAGCAGGAGTTGTGATGTGTGTGTGTGTGTGTGTATAGCATGAATGTGTGTGTTTATATGTGACTTCTTCACATACTAACTCGCCGCAACAGAGGGGACCCAGACAGCGGCCCTTAATCTCAGAGACTCCCCTCAGAGAGACGCTCTTTTTCAACATGATGGACGAGACCCTGTAATTAAATACTGTCCCTGCTCACATTAATATTGTTTTACAATAGCAAGACATTTTTACACAAATGGGCTCACTGGAAAGGGGCTGCCTGGTCGATTTCAGCCACACTGGCTATGCATCTGTATTCATTTTCTGCCGTGTAGTTAATGACACGTGTATGAATGATTTGTTATTTTTCATTCCAGTCCTCCTTCGTTTATTACAGAATTCACTGGATTACTCTCTTTTTTTTGTCATTTATCTGGATTCCTTGAGCAGCCACTTGAGTTTAGGGTCAGAATTGGAGGCTAAACTGCCTTGCTGGGTTGTAGCAGTAATGTAAGACAAGCATGGTAAGATCTAGCTGGGATTCTTGCAGGTTTGATTATAGGTTTCTATAGGGACACTATAGTGCAGTTTAGGGACATTGTAGTGTATTGTAGGGACATTGTAGTGCAGTTTAGGGACATTGTATTGTATTGTAGGGACGCTGTAGTGCAGTTTAGGGACATTGTAGTGTATTGTAGGGACGTTGTAGTGCAGTTTAGGGACATTGTAATGTATTTTAGGGACGTAGTAGTGCAGTTTAGGGACATTGTAATGTATTGTAGGGACGTTGTAGTGCAGTTTAGGGACATTGTAGTGTATTGTAGGGACGCTGTAGTGCAGTTTAGTGACATTGTAGTGTATTGTAGGGACGTTGTAGTGCAGTTTAGGGACATTGTAGTGTATTGTAGGTCCTTTTGGAATGTTAAAGGGTCTCTGCACTTCCTGATTTGGTCTCGTTTTAGATTTGGTTCATTAAGAAATGATAGCGGCCATGACTGAATTCAAACGCGAGTTGGTTTCAGGGTGGGGATTGATGTGCAGGTCTCACGTTTGTTTGCAGGTGGGAAGAGATAGCGAAATTATTTAGACAATTGGCTTCAGTCGGCTGGTGTGAAACTGTGGCAAAATTGGTTTGACTTTGGATAACCTATCGCCGAGGCTAGTTAGGGACCATCAATACATTACACAATGTAAATGAGACAATATTTGCATACCTTTTTAGTTTTTTCATTAAATGCTTTCATTTTGTATATGCATTTCTACAATTTATAGTTGGTTTGAGATTTTTAAGTCATTGAAATTTGGAGCTATTGGAATTTTAACAAATTGTCCTATGTACATTTTGTAATTTACCTGATGGTCCCTAACTAGCCCCATAGGGATATCCAAAGTCAACCATGCAGTTAGCTGCCCCCAGTATTGATGATTACTTGTGTGCTGCCAGCTGTCGGCATGTGACCAGGATTGAAACAAATCCAACTTTCATTTATATTGTGATGGTCACAAGTAAAAAACATCAAATAAAAACTGTGTTGGTCAAGACTGACTATGACCAAAATGATCCTATTTACACTTTTAAGTACATTTTGACAGTATAATACATATTTCTGATTCATATCTATGCCACATAGGCTGTTTTCTAAATGAGAAGTTGTTTTTTTAGGGGAGGTTGCTCTTTAAGAACTCACCCAAATGTCTTTGTAGGCCTACTCTGTATGATTCACAAGCCACAATAAGTACAACAGCCAAATATGGCCTTGTTTTGCTGTTTCACCCTTGGGGTAGGAGACCCTGTTTGCACTGTTCCAGACAAGCTATGCCTTATGTCTTCCGTGTGCAAGAGCTGTAAATATAGCTTGACATTATCTGAGAAGATCTCTGCACCAATGTTACAAGGCTGTTCATTCCAAGTGTTTGTAGAAGGACTATTATGTGTTTTTTCATTCTTTTATTTTAAGAATGGAGCAAACATATTTTTCAAATCAACTCTCTTCTCCAAAGGCAACTGGAAGTGTAGCAAGCGACCCAAAACTATTTGTGGTATTTTGTTTCATTGTGCCATAGCTGCTAATAATTTGAATGAATCTGCATCGATTTCAAAGCTTGGAAATGACTGAGGTCCATTTAAATCTGGAAAGAAAGTGCATTATCTTATGCTTTGATTTCAGGTCAAAAGACAAATGGACGCTGATTGCCCTAAACAAGTCTTTTACTTATCAGATGTAATACTGTGTACTTTGGAAATGTTTCAATACGTTTTCCCTCAAAGTAGTTTAAAAAACGGAGGAATCAAATTACTGTCTTTGAATTCCAGTACTTATCATTGGTTCGTTGTTGGTTGACATGGTTGGAATTGATATAATTTCCGTTCTTGTTACAAAATCTTTTATCTGTTTCAGTCTTGGCCAAGAGGTGGATTTTCTCTTGACATGCTAACTTAATGGCTTGGTGTTTTAGAGCGCGTCTGTCTGTCTGTCTGTCTGTCTGTCTGTGTCTTTGTTTGTCTGTCTGTCTGTCTGTGTCTTTGTTTGTCTGTCTGTCTGTCTGTGTCTTTGTTTGTCTGTCTGTCTGTCTTTGTTTGTCTGTCTGTCTGTCTTTGTCTGTCTGTCTGTCTGTCTGTCTGTCTGTCTGTCTGTCTGTCTGTCTGTCTGTCTGTCTGTCTGTGTCTTTGTTTGTCTGTCTGTCTGTCTGTGTCTTTGTTTGTCTGTCTGTCTGTCTGTGTCTTTGTTTGTCTGTCTGTCTGTCTGTCTGTGTCTTTGTCTGTCTGTCTGTCTGTCTGTCTGTCTGTCTGTCTGTCTGTCTGTCTGTCTGTCTGTCTGTCTGTCTGTCTGTCTGTCTGTCTGTCTGTCTGTCTGTCTGTCTGTCTGTCTGTCTGTCTGTCTGTCTGTCTGTCTGTCTGTCTGTCTGTCTGTCTGTCTGTCTGTCTGTCTGTCTGTCTGTCTGTCTGTCTGTCTGTCTGTCTGTCTGTCTGTCTGTCTGTCTGTCTGTCTGTCTGTCTGTCTGTCTGTCTGTCTCTCTCTCTTCTCACCTCTCTCTTTCTCCCCAGCAGGTCCTGGCACAGACAGTGTTGTCACGCGTAGGAGTCCAGAACCTTTCTCCAGCTTCTATAAGCAGCCCCACTCCTCTCCCTCCCACCACACCTCCTCAGAGCATCTTTAATAAGACACATGCTCCGGGGCTCAGGCTCTCATTCACACCAAACGCTCCTTGGCCATCCCCCAACAGGCTGCCTGCCCCACTTCTAGCCCCGCCGAGTCTTCATGGGTTGAACTGACAGGAGTGCCACACTCTCCTCTCCTCCTTTTTCCACCTCTCCTCTCCTCTCATACTCCACGCATCGCTCCTCCATTACATCGTCAACACACACACACACACACACGCAGACCACCGTTATGGCTTGTGCCCCGGGAATGTTTGGATTTGCAGCCGCAGGAGCATAATCCTCTACTGAAGGGAGTTGCGGACGCAGCAGCCCCATAGAGAGAGACCGTGAGAGACAGAGAGCGAGTGAGAGAGAGAGAGACCCAGAGGACAGAAGCAGCAGGGAGGAGCAGCAACAGCAGCAGCGGCGGCAGAGTGATCCACCTGTCACAGAGTGAAAGGGGCCCCCCGCCTGATCTGTCTGCCTGCAGGGGGGACCCCGCGTGGCCGGTCAGCACCAGGGACTATGCAGCTGGGACTGGTGGCTCTGGCGATGGTCTTTCTCGGATCCATGGGTCACAGCGACAGCGGCCTCAAGCTCTCAAAGGGACGGAGGCAGAGACGGAGTGAGTTACCAAATCCCTTTCTCTCGTTCACTTTCTCTCTTTCAGCCTCTGAGAGCCACAGTGGTACATTTCTTATAAACATTTAACGGCCGCAGTAAAGATTACATGTTGTTTATTTTTCTTCATCCTCATTTGTTTTGCCAAGATGGATTATGTTAGCCTCAGTTGTCTTTGAGTGACCCTCTTTTCTTCCTCTTTTTATGATGATGCCTTTCTTGGTTTATGTTGAGCTTTTATGGGCATTAAGAATGTTTATAGTCGGGTTTTAGGCGGATTCACCCTGGGTTTTACGGCTAGAGCTTCAGCACCACAGTTCTCTCCATGTCTGCCTCTGAGGCACTGAGTGGAACAACTCTCTGACACTTCAGCTCATGGCTGTTGGACCGTGTTGCGTTGTTTGGTTTTCAAGCAGTTTTATAAACACTTTTCTGACCTCATGCACCCACAAAGACAGAGCTTACTCTCATCCTCAGTGTCTGCCCTCAGAGCGGGGTGAATCTCAGTGCAAGGCATTACCACTGGTTTTAATATAATGCCTTTTCCCTCAGAAGAGCTTTTAGAGGATACCAGCCTCTGCCCCCCTACACCCCCACCTCAGAAAATCATCCAAGCAGTCAGGAGAGGTCAGAATTTTATTGAGCTTGGCTTTGGTAAATAGAGCTTGGCTTTGGTAAATAGAGCTTGGCTTTGGTAAATAGAGCTTGGCTTTGGTAAATAGACCTTGGCTTTGGTAAATAGAGCTTGGCTTTGGTAAATAGAGCTTGGCTTTGGTAAATAGAGCTTGGCTTCGGTAAATAGAGCTTGGCTTTGGTAAATAGAGCTTGGCTTCGGCATGGCTATAGATGTCCAGAGGATAGGCTAGGGGCTAATCAGATGGGTCTTGCTCGAATTTTTATGTCTTTTCATTACACAATAAATCTGTATTTCTGATGCCCAAAGTGTGATTTACCATACCTTACGAGTTAGCAATGACCTATGACTCATGTGTCAATTATCATGTAAGAGTGTTTTATCCCAGGTGAACAGTGTTCCCCCTTGAATTTTGAAGCGTTTTTTTTTTTTTTATATACTAGAGCGCCCTTTATAGAGACTGACACACAAAGTGAGATTGACACGGCACGGAACCTTCAGTTGGTTTAACCCACAGACTATGTTACCCACTGCTGTTGGCTGGCAGGTAGATAATCATGTGGTTGAAGTGTATGATTTAGGGTAACTCATCTTGTAGGAGTTAGGTTCAGGGAAACAGGTTCTCCAAATTTGCCGAGCGCAACAGCCTTTATATGTTAGGTCCGAAACTGTTTATACATTAGAAATGAGAAATTGACATATCTGCATTGAATTTACAAAACATATTTTCATCACATCATCTCTGTATGTTCTGTGCCCATCTGTCCTGGTTCGACAACACCTCATCCAGAGTAGTTATATGGCTACTCACGCTCTAGTACCTCAGTTGTGACCTCTATCAGCAGGGTCAAAAAACTGTCCCAACATACATGGCATTCCATTCCCAGACAATAGTGTCACAACCTGAAAACACGCCCCTCACCTTTTGGTTAACTATTACACAGTGTGATTATTATTTTTATCATTATTAAAGTGTTAAGATTCTGGCTGTGTAATCGCTACTTTGGGTGCATCCCCATGTGAGGTTACCATGACTCAGGCATGGCGTATTTGATTTGCGGGGGGAACATTTTTAAAGCTTTTACCATCCCAACTTATCTCTGGGAGACAGGGATGGCAGATTGATTGCAGTGTGAGTGTGTATATTTAGATGCTGATACCACATAGGCCTATAAATCAACCGGGATGACCGCCATTTTGGCACCAAATGGCCCCTAGAAACAGGATGTGCATATTGACACGCTTTCTGAGCAATCATTTAAATGACTGGCTGCAGCAGAGCAGAGTGTCCAAGTTCTAGCCTTTTTGGAAGATGAGGGAATAGGAATATGAAGATATTAAGTATGATCATGGGCTTATATGTGAATGAGAGCCAAATGCAGCTTTGAGACAGAGTTTTGTGGCTCAGTAAAATTCTTAGATTGTTATATTCCACTTCGTGGGCGGATGGTTAAACACCAAAACATGTTCGGCTCTGTATAAAAGTGTTGGGAAGAAACGGAACGCATTTGTGCGCATTTTGCTTTTTGGCGTGCACGTTCGTGTAATTGGCGAGATCCCGATGGCTGAGTCACTTTTAGTTGAACCCAGGGAGGCCCCTGCTGTGTGATATCATGGCATGATGTGGAATCGATCATAGCGGGATGTCAGTCCCAAACACCCGGGCTTCTCCAACTAAAATCTGTTTAGGATCTCCGGCGAGCAGTTTCAAGTAAACAGTGAGAAAACTGTTCAAACAAAGATGTTTGGCATGGCCCCTGGTTAGATTAGCTGCAACATGAACTACTGCCAGGTTTATGGCTATGTGGTGCAAAAATAGACAAGGGCCATGTCCTCACTGATACTGCCAGTGTTGAATCTAGTGTTTGTAGCCAACAGATAAACACTTCTCTTTATTCACTTTGTGGTAACTGGACCTTATATGCTGGTTTTTAATGACTGTTCTCTTTCTCCCTCTCCTTCTCTCTTTCCCCTCATCTTTCCACAGTTAGCACTGAGGGGCCACCATCTTGCTCAAATGGCTGTGAGCGATGTTCCGAATACAATGGCTGTATAAAATGTAAGCCCAAACTCTTCATTCTCCTGGAGCGCAACGACATCCGCCAGATAGGCGTGTGCCTCGCCTCGTGCCCACAGGGATACTTCGGCATGCGGACTCCCGATACCAACAGATGCATTCGTGAGTTTGGATTCTTGGACTTTGTTGTTCGTTTTTTAAATGCATTGTGTCATAAGTAGGGCGAGGAGTTTTTCGTGACTATGATGTGAACTGACCAGGAAAGCCTCAGTAAGAAGGTTTCCTATATTTGTATTGACATTTTTTTTCTGTGTTGGACAAAACAAACCATATTCAAGATATTCCACAGTACCACATGCATATCATCACAATGTGTCACCATAATGGTAAACACACAATGGGCACTAATGTGGTCCAGTGGTAAGTGAGGTGTAATTTCCACTTTGAACTGCTGTGCCATGTGTGGAAGGAGCTGTCTTCACTACATGACCACAGCCACAGCAATGACATGCAACACAACAACACACTCATAAAGACCAGCATCTGTCAAGCTGGAGAATGGCCTTGAACTGAGACAGGGCCTTGAACTGATGGCAGGAGAATTATTGTTCTGTTGCAGTAATGTTCAGACAGTTTAAAGGTAAGACTAAGCGGTATGGCATAGATGCAGAAAGTACACAGCAAAGTGGGGCAATTTCTGCAACAACTCAGAGCGTTGAATAGTGAGGTTCAACCTCCTCTGTTTTGGTGCCCTGGCTACCACTTTGTGAACAGTGTGAAGCGAACCCGTGCACATGCGCACATACTGTGTGTGACTGTGTGAGAGCGAAGTCTTGCACCTCACTCATCTCAATATCTGTGGTGCTGCTCGTGGTAACGTCGTTTTGCCAAGTCTACCTTTAAAGACCAACTGAACCAAAAAATGACCTTCTAGTGTCAAAATTGTAACACAAAGTGTAATCATTAAAGTCAGTCTCGTTCAATACAGAGATTTGGAAGACGATTAAGGAAAAAAATGTAAGTCATGGAGTTAAGGTGGGTGGGGGTGTAGGGGGGCAGAGGCTGGTATCCCATTGTAAATTTGGTTTGACTTTTGGATATCCCTATCAGTAAATTACACAATATACACTACCGGTCAAAAGTTTTAGAACATCTACTCACTCAATGGTTTTTCTTTATTTTTACTATTTTCTACAGTGTAGAATAATAGTGAACATTTAACATTTACATTTAAGTCATTTAGCAGACGCTCTTATCCAGAGCGACTTACAAATTGGTGCATTCACCTTATGACATCCAGTGGAACAGCCACTTTACAATAGTGCATCTAAATCTTTTAAGGGGGGGATTACTTTATCCTATCCTAGGTATTCCTTAAAGAGGTGGGGTTTCAGGTGTCTCCGGAAGGTGGTGATTGACTCCGCTGTCCTGGCGTCGTGAGGGAGTTTGTTCCACCACTGGGGGAACTGTACTTCCTCAGTGGTAGGGAGGCGAGCAGGCCAGAGGTGGATGAACGCAGTGCCCTTGTTTGGGTGTAGGGCCTGATCAGAGCCTGGAGGTACTGAGGTGCCGTTCCCCTCACAGCTCCGTAGGCAAGCACCATGGTCTTGTAGCGGATGCGAGCTTCAACTGGAAGCCAGTGGAGAGAGCGGAGGAGCGGGGTGACGTGAAAGAACTTGGGAAGGTTGAACACCAGACGGGCTGCGGCGTTCTGGATGAGTTGTAGGGTTTAATGGCACAGGCAGGGAGCCCAGCCAACAGCGAGTTGCAGTAATCCAGACGGGAGATGACAAGTGCCTGGATTAGGACCTGCGCCGCTTCCTGTGTGAGGCAGGGTCGTACTCTGCGGATGTTGTAGAGCATGAACCTACAGGAACGGGCCACCGCCTTGATGTTAGTTGAGAACGACAGGGTGTTGTCCAGGATCACGCCAAGGTTCTTAGCGCTCTGGGAGGAGGACACAATGGAGTTGTCAACCGTGATGGCGAGATCATGGAACGGGCAGTCCTTCCCCGGGAGGAAGAGCAGCTCCGTCTTGCCGAGGTTCAGCTTGAGGTGGTGATCCGTCATCCACACTGATATGTCTGCCAGACATGCAGAGATGCGTTTCGCCACCTGGTCATCAGAAGGGGGAAAGTGAAGACATCAAAACTATGAAATAACACATATGGAATCATGCATTAGCCACAAATGTGTTAAACAAATCAAAATATATTTTATATTTGAGATTCTTCAAATTGCCACCCTTTGCCTTGATGCCAGCTTTGCACACTCTTGGCATTCTCTCAACCAGCTTCACCTGGAATGATTTTATTGAAGGAGTTCCCACATATGCTGAGTACTTGTTGGCTGCCTTTCCTTCACTCTGCGTTCCGACTCATCCCAAACCATCTCAATTTGGTTGAGGTCGGGGGATTGTGGAGGCCAGGTCATCTGACGCAGCACTCCATCATTCTCCTTCTTGGTAAAATAGCTCTTACACAGCCTGGTGGTGTGTTGGGTCATTGTCCTGTTGAACATTAATGATAGTCCCACTAAGCGCAAACCAGATGGGATGGCATATTGCTGTAGAATGCCTTGAATTCTAAATAAGTCACAGACAGTGTCACCAACAAAGCACCCACACACAATAACACCTCCTCCTCCATGCCTTACAGTGGGAAATACACATGCAGAGATCATCTGTTCACCCACGCCTCGTCACGGCAGTTGGAACCAAACATTTCCAATTTGGCCTCCAGACCAAAGGACAGATTTCCACCGGTCTAATGTCCATTGCTCGTGTTTCTTGGCCCAAGCAAGTCTCGTCTTCTTATTGGCGTCCTTTAGTAGTGGTTTATTTGCAGCAATTCGACCATGAAGGCCTGATTCACACAGTCTCCTCTGAACAGTTGATGTTGAGATGTGTCTGTTACTTCAACTCTGAAGTATTTATTTGGGCTGCAATTTCTGAGGCTGGTAACTCTAATGAACTTATCCTCTGCAGCAGAGGTAACTCTGGATTTTCCATTCCTGTGGCGGTCCTCATGAGAGCCAGTTTCATCATAGCGCTTGATGGTTTTTGAGACTGCACTTGAAGAAACTTTCAAAGTTCTTGAAATGTTCTGTATTGATTGACCTTCATGTCTTAAAGTAATGATGAGCTGTCGTTTCTCTCTGCTTATTTGAGCTGTTCTTGCCATAATAAAGTATTTTACCAAATTGGGCTATCTTCTGTATACCCCCTCCCAAACCATGTCACAACATTTACATTACATTTAAGTCATTTAGCAGACGCTCTTATCCAGAGCGACTTACAAATTGGTGCATTCACCTTATGACATCCAGTGGAACAGCCACTTTACAATAGTGCATCTAAATCTTTTAAGGGGGGGGGGGGATTACTTTATCCTATCCTAGGTATTCCTTAAAGAGGTGGGGTTTCAGGTGTCTCCGGAAGGTGGTGATTGACTCCGCTGTCCTGGCGTCGTGAGGGAGTGTGTTCCACCATTGGGGAGCCAGAGCAGCGAACAGTTTTGACTGGGCTGAGCGGGAACTGTACTTCCTCAGTGGTAGGGAGGCGAGCAGGCCAGAGGTGGATGAACGCAGTGCCCTTGTTTGGGTTACAACACAACTGATTGTGTCAAACGCATTAAGAAGGAAAGAAATTCCACAAATTAAGGCACACCTGTTATTTGAAATGCATTACAGGTGATTAACTCATGAAGCTGGTTGAGAGAATGCCAAGAGTGTGCAAAGCTGTTAGCCACCCTTTGCCTTGATATTTGAAGGATCTCAAATATAAAATATATTTTGCTTTGTTTAACACTGTTTTGGTTGCTACATGATTCCATATGTGTTATTTGATAGTTTTGATGGCTTCACTATTATTCTACAATGTTCTTAAAACGTTTGACCGGTAGTGTACATGGGACAATATTTGAACATTTCAATAGCTCCAAATGTCAATGACTGAAAAAACATTAAACTGATTATAAATTGTATACATTCATATTGAAATATTGAAAGCATTTAATGAGAACTTAAACATGACATTTACATTGTGTAATTTATTGATGATCCCTAATTGGCCCGTGACATAGGCTATCCAGTCAAACCACTTTTTCAACGGTCGCACACCAGCCGGCTGAAGCTAATTGGCGAAAAAAAGTTGGCTAGCACTAGCTAGCTTAGGCTAATTCCAGACACAATACCTGGTTAGACTGTTTCAAGTTATCTAGAAGAGTGAGTGACTGTAACTGTGTACTGTTTTGGCAGAGTAAATGTACTAACACTTCCCACATGCAAACCACACCCACAAGACAACTCTCATTTGTCTTCAGTCTAGGCAGCTGCATTTCTTAATGAGCAAGCAAAAATACAGAGAACAAATCAGTAGGTCCATCCTTCCTTTATTAAGGGGTGTGGGTTGAAATAGGGTGGAATAGGGTTGGTATACATGTTCATGTTTACAAAACTCCTCCATGTTGGTTCTGGTGGCGAGTAATACCTTTTTTCTGAACCAGTGGTGCCAAGGGCCCGGCTCGTGGTCTGTTTTCTCTTACTTGTGGGTGGAAAACAGGAATGGAAGAAGCTCAAAAGAAAAAAATTCTAATGCACTGTTGTTTGTCTGTTTTTTCAAGGATGTATTTTTTTCCTTTTTTTTTGTCTCGCGAGCCAGGGGTTCATGCCAGTTCACAGTCCCTATTCATTGAGTTTTACCATTTATGTATCAAAACATCCATCTTTTAAAAGTAAATTTATATTTTCTTGACACATCTGAATTATTCATTTGGCAAGTTCCCTTGTGAATCATACATCTAAACTTGCCTCTTCAAAGGTAAATTAAATCTACTTCTTATTTTTTAGGAAAGTACGCATGATGATAGGTAATTAGAGAGCAAGGCAGCTTGTAGTCATTATATTTTGTTACAGGAAGAACACGCAGGTTGTTTTGGTGTATGCAAGTTGTTTTGTTAGATAGGTTGTTGCAAAATCATCTAATAGCAGATGTCTGTAATGTTTCGTTTTCTTCTATTACAAACAAATTTCCTAACAGGTAAACTCATGAGTCATAAGGTACATACATGTCTTTTGAAAAAAGTAATGTTCATTAATCACCAAACTGAACAAATCTGATGGAATGGGAGGGAATAACTGTCCAAATAAGAAACACCCATTTTAGTTTTCTTTTGGGGGGGTAAATTTCGTGGTATCCAATTGTTAGTAGTTACTATCTTGTCTCATCGCTACAACTCCCGTATGGGCTCGGGAGAGACTAAGGTCGAAAGCCATGCGTCCTCTGAAACACAACCCAACCAGGCTGCACTGCTTCTTAACACAGTGAGCATCCAACCCGGAAGCCAGCCGCACCAATGTGTCAGAGGAAGCACTGTGCACCTGGCGACCTGGTTAGTGTGCACTGCGCCCAGCCCGCCACAGGAGTCGCTGGTGCGCAAGGATATCCCTACCGGCCAAGCCCTCCCTAACCCAGACGATGCTAGGCCAATTGTGCGTCGCCCCACGGACCTCCCGGTTGGCCTGCTGCGACAGAGCTTGGGTGCGAACCCAGAGTCTCTGGTGGCACAGCGCCACCCTATACCACTGCGCCACCCAGAAGGCCCCCATTTTAGTTTTCTGATGCAAAACATTTTAAAATGTGAACATGACCAAGATTTGATAGTAGTCTCGAAACAGTGGTGTCCTGTGGTTCTCCATATTACAGTACCAGTCAAAAGTTTGGACACACCTACTCATTCCAGGGTTTTTCTTTATTTTTACTATCTTCTACATTGTAGAATAATAGTGAAAACATCAAAACTATGAAATAACACACATGGAATCATGTTGTAAACTAAAAAAGTGTTAAACAAATCAAAATATATTTTATATTTGAGATCCTTCAAAGTAGCCCCCCTTGAATTGATGACAGCTTCGCACACTCTTGGCATTCTCTCAACCAGCTTCATGAGGTAGTCACCTGGAATACATTTCAATTAACAGGTATGCCTTGTTAAAAGTGAATTTGGGGATATTCTTTCCTTCTTAATGCATTTGAGCCAATCAGTTGTGTTGTGACAAGGTAGGGGGGTATACAGAAGATGGCCCTATTTGGTAAAAGACCAAGTACATATTCTGGCAAGAACAGTTCAAATAAGCAAAGAGAAACAACAGTACATCATTACTTTAAGACATGAAGGTCAGTCAATACGGAACATTTCCAGAACTTTGAACGTTTCTTCACGTGCAGTTGCAAAAACCATCAAGCGCTATGATGAAACTGGCTCTCATGAGGACCGCCACAGGAAAGGAAGACCCAGAGTAACCTCTGCAGCAGAGGATAAGTTCATTAGAGTTACCAGCCTTAGAAATTGCAGCCCAAATAAATACTTCACAGAGTTCAAGTAACAGATACATCCGAACATCAACTGTTCAGAGGAGACTGTGTGAATCGGGCCTTCATGGTCGAATTGCTGCAAAGAAACCACTACTAACGGACACCATTGGAAAGAAAATACTTACTTGGGCCAAGAAACATGAGAAATGGACATTAGACCGGAGATAATCTGTCCTTTGGTCTGATGAGTCCAAATTTGAGATATTTGTTTCCATCTGCCGTGTCTTTGTGAGACACAGAGTAGGTGAACGAATGATCTCTGCATGTGTGGTTCCAACCGTGAAGCATGGAGGAGGAGGTGTGATGGTTTGGGGGTGCTTTGCTGGTGACACTGTTGATTTAATTAGAATTCAAGGCACACTTAACTAGCTTGGCTACCACAGCATTCTGCAGCGATATGCCATCCTATCTGGTTTGCGCTTAGTGGGACTATCATTTGTTTTTCAACAGGACAATGACCCAACACACCTCCAAGTTGTGTAAGGGCTATTTGACCAAGAAGGAGAGTGATGGAGTGCTGCATCAGATGACCTGGCCTCTACTTTGAAGAATCTCAAATATAAAATATGTTTTGATATGTTTAACACTTTGTTGCTTACTATATGATTCCATATGTGTTATTTCATAGTTTTGATGTCTTCACTATTATTATACAATGTAGAAAATAGTACAAATAAAGAAAAACCCTGGAATGAGTAGGTATGTCCAAACTTTTGACTGGTACTGTACATACTGAGGCATAAGAAGCACTTATTGCTTTCTTTTGAACAGTGTTTGCCTCCTCTTTAACCCTAGTATTTTATAGACCTGATATTGAGTGGAAGATGAGATAGCATACAGATTTACACAGCTCCTCCTGGAGGAGTTGTAACTGTCCAGATGCCTTCGCAGCAGGGAAGCTTATTGTCAATCAGCAGAAGAAGTTTCAGGTTGGAATAAGTGGGGCTGGTATGTGTGATACTCCTCATTCCAGCAACATGGACCGAAATAGGGGCCTGCTCAATAAAACAATACTTATTACCCCACATTGCGTTGTTTATACATGTAGCTACCTGAAATCACAAAACAAGATGCATAATGATGATCTACCTGAACATATTGGCCTCAGTGTAACTTTGTAATATAGTGCAACATTGAGCGTACTCTGCTTCAAGACATGTATTTGCAATAGCCTGACAAACATTTGTATATGTACTGTATGTGAACATTAACACAGGGCAATAACCTCCGAGCATGTATGTCTGCGAGGTACTCAGGAAGCAGGTTTGGGAAAATAGTCAAATTTGGAATAAAACAACAAAAGTTCTGGCTCACTCTAATCCCCACATTTTTGTTAATGTTTTACTGTCACTTGAATTTAACTTAACCTTAGTCGTTATTGTTTCAATGTTGTCCACTGAATCCCGAAAGGCCGCTGTGCATGCTGGTTAGTCTCCTCCACCTCCTTCTCAAGCCTCTCCGTGGCTAACCTGCTGTTATTATCCAGTCAGCCCCATCCATTTAGGACATATCGAAATCCCCAAGATGTCTTGTTAGCCACATTTGTTTTACTTTTACAAATGTAGACCTAATGTATTTTCTCCAAACATCACTAAAGTCAAATTTAGCTGTCAAGAGCCTAAAGTAATAATTGAGGTTAGGGCATTAAAATCCCAACGAGGATTCTTCCCTTTAGCTCGTTTCGAACTCCTGGCAAGACTCCAGCCGACTAGACATTCTTTATTTTAGTTATTTATGGGAAAGGTGTCTAGTGTTTTGTGACTGGATATTCCTATCCAGAGATGTAAGGATTACATCTGTGACCTTCGCTTAGCGTGCCTCTGTTTCTACACTCTGATTCTGGCAGAGAAAATGTTATTATTTCAGAATAAGATAATGATGGTAATGAAAAAGGTGGGCTAGGAGAAGGGTTGGGATGAGAAAGGGGGACTCTTGGTAGTCCTCTAAGGTGTCTGTTTTTCATTCTCCTGGGCCCATAATTACCCTCAATTTAAAGTAGTTGTTTGTTTGACTGGAGAAGCTGAGTTTAACGAGGCAAAGGTGCGTGGAGACCTCTGGAAATCCACTGACGTGCTCTCTACTCTTGGCCAGTACCCGGCCACCCGGTTTCCAAAAAATATAGCCGTGGTATGCATATGCTTTTCAGACATTGGTGTTATTCATGCAGAATCCCCCCAAAGAGTCTCTCCCCATTGTTTTATCACTAATAAATCTCTCATAGGAGATATAAATCAGGCTACATTCTTGTCCTCCCCCAAGGAGAAGAGGATCCTTTCGTGCAGCAGAAAGGCTTCACATTTTTAAACATACTTTGCTGTTTTTGTATAGTAATACTGCATTATTCTGTATTAACATGGAAGCTTGAAGCCAGAACAATGAACAGTGATGTGTTATGCTGTCAGTTAATGTACATGTATACTATGTTAACACAATGAATATGAACTCAACTAAGTGCGCTTTAATTTTCTCATTCTCTCCTCTCTTTGACTCTTCCCCCCCCCCCCTTTCCTTTCAGAATGTAAAATAGAGAATTGTGAGGAGTGTTTCAATCGAAATTTTTGCACAAAATGTAAGGAGGGCTTATATTCACACAGAGGGCGATGCTACCCCAGCTGCCCTGAAGGCCTCAGCACCACCAACGGGACCATGGAGTGTGTAGGTGAGTGACCTCTGACCTCTCTTCCTTTCACAGCTTCACTCACAGCTGACACTGAACTGGATTATGAACTATGCGTTTAAGGGCATGTTGCCTTTTGGCACATATTAGCTTTTGAATAAGATGTTAGTTCACAATCTCAATTGCTCAGAGAATATTACTGTAAGTCCCACACTACCCATACCTTGAGTATTAAGCATATTTTACTCATTTTCTATTTTCATTTAACCTTTATTTAACTAGGCAAGTCAGTTAAGAACAAATTCTTATTTTCAATGACGGCCTAGGAACAGTGGATAAACTACCTTGTTCAGATTTGTACCTTGTCAGCTCGGGGATTCGAACTTGCAACCTTTCGGTTACTAGCCCACGCTCTAACCACTAGGCTACCCTGTGTTGAGAACCTGTCACAAAGTCTTAAATGTTTCTCAGGTGCATATTTGACCCCATAATGTACCCCGTTCACCCTAACCCATCACACATGGTATACTAAATACCCTTCAGCTATCAGCAGCCAAGTATGTTCTGCCTGTCGGATGAATATCGCCTGCCATATGAGAGTTCAGTTCAAGACTTCATTGACATGGAGAAGCTGTGTGCTGTTGAGATCTCGTCCTCTGTTCTTTTTCTTCTTTCTCTTTCTGCTGTTTCTCAATCACCAGCGAGCGCGCTGAACTTCGAAGGGAGGCCTGCTGGATGATAAGGAAATTTGATTGATTTCTTTCTAAATGATTTCTGTCACAAGTAAGCAAATAGAGCACTAATGACATTACTCTGCAAGGCTAGTGCTAGCTGGATGCCCCAGGCCTCTTGACTCTTCAGAGAGGAGCTCTCAACCCCCAGGGTGACATTCTGGCATTGCCCCTGCTCCCTTACCTTCCATAAAGTGCTCAATCCAGCTGCTCTTGTCATATATTCTCTAATTTCCCTGCCATTGTTTTTGGCAGTATGAAGTTTGCTTGCTTCACCCCCTCCCACACCCCAGCCTTTCACAAAAAATTCAAAATATTTTCCTAGAAACGGTAGAAATTAATTTAAGCTTAACCAGCACTTCCAGAGATGCAACCTCTCTTATCGTCACTCAGTGCCTGGGCTTACCTCCACTGTACCCGCACCCCACCATACCCCTGTCTGCACATTATGCCCTGAATCTATTCTACCACGCCCAGAAATCTGCTCCTTTTATTCTCTGTGCCGAACGCACTAGATGAACAGTTTTGATAGCCTTTAGCCGTACCCTCATCCTACTCCTCCTCTGTTCCTTGGGTGATGTGGAGGTTAATCCAGGCTTTCCATGTCCCCAGTCACTCTCATTTGTTGACATCTGTAATTGAAAAGCCTTGGTTTCATGCATGTCAACATCAGAAGCCTCCTCCCTAAGTTTGTTTTACTCACTGCTTTAGCACACTCCGCCAACCCTGATGTCCTTGCCATGTCTGAATCTTGGCTTAGGAAGGCCACCAAAAATTCTGAGATTTCCATACCAAACTACAACATTTTCCATCAAGATAGAACTGCCAAAGGAGGAGGAGTTGCAATCTACTGCAGAGATGGTCTGCAAAGTTATGTCATACTTTCCACGTCTATTCCCAAACAGTTTGAACTTTAACTTTAAAAACTAATCTCTCCAGAAATATGTCTCTCACTGTTGCCGCCAGTTATAGAACCCCCTCAGCTCCCAGCTGTGCCCTGGACACCATATGTGAATTCAATGCCCCTGTCGTGTATTTGGCTATGCCGGATTAAGTAATATGACATGCTATTCTATAAAATAATTTCTCCGTAATTACTATTACCTGATTGAGCTAATCATGTAAATGTAATTAAGTAGAGAGTCGATCACCACAAAATAATATTTATAGAGCTGTTATCTTCCGAATAAACTCTTCAAGACCTTGTAATATTTTACATCAATAGTAGTCAACATTAATCGTCACCTTAATTCAGTCTCATCTGAAAGTTGATAATTCTTAGTTATCTGCACGAACCCCGGCTAACAAGTTGAATCAGCAATACAAAAGTGAGTTTAATTGTTTATTTACTAAGTACCTAACTAATCACACAGAATTACACATACACATATTTAAACCATAACTTGATTACAAATTACATCATAAAGGAAAATGTCCCTAGCGGGCGGAACAGATATGACCGCTGGTTACACAAAAGAAAAGGGCTGGGCTTGAGTGAAAGAGCAGGAAGACTGAGGGACATAGGGAGAAGCTGTGCTATCGTAAATACAGTATATTATGCATTCTAAATTACCGCCCATTTGGAAAAGGAAAATGCAATCATGATTTACTCTGAGCTGCGCTTCGGTAGGTTGGTGGTAGATGGAAGGCCGTGTTGCCAAACCGAGTCCTTTGAAGAATGTATCTGCTTGTCAATTGGATACGTTGTAATAATGTCGTTGGGTGATAGATGGGATACTCTGTCTGTTCCTTCCTAACCCTTGTTGCATCTGCTGTTGCTAACTCAACGGCTAGGAGGTATCACTTCTGTAGTGAATAAGAGTTCATACCATTCGCAACCAAAGCTCACGCTGATGTTGGCTTCGTTCTGTAGATATTATCTGAACCATTCTGACATAGGACCGTCGTCTTACATCCTCGGAACATGAAGTTATATTGTCGTCAAGGGCTTATATAGGAAGGGAGAGGAGGGCGCGTTTGAAAAGTTTTATAGCCCATGTCCCTTCACAGGGGCGGGCCACTGATTGAGCAGCACTATCTTATGAAAATCCAAATCTCACATTTTAGAAGCTAAAATCTCATTTCATCCCATCACAAATAATTTCATATTCAAACATTTAAATTGAACAACAATTCCATGTGAACCGATAACTCTGATGTGTTTGTGATTGTCCACTGTAGAGTTTATGTCATCTTATCATTGATGAGAATGTCTCAGATGACAACCGAACTGACAGCATATGTTCAATTGTTCAGATTACCAGAATACAGTTCATTTCCCCCCACCTACTGATGTTCCCAGAATCTCTATGTTAACCAAGGTTTTTGCAAATGTAACATCAGTAGGGTAGAGAGAGGAAAAAGGGGGGAAGAAGTGTTTATGACTGTCATAAACCTACACCCCAGGCCAACGTCATGACACCCCTCATTTATCTTCAGAGTACGTTCTGTTAGGTGACCTAAACTGGGATATGCTTAACACCCCGGCAGTCCTACAATCTAAGCTAGATGCCCTCCATCTCACACAAATCATCAAGTAACCCACCAGGTACAACCCTAAATCCGTAAACATGGGTACCCTCATAGATTTCATCCTGACCAACATGCCCTCAAAATACACCTCTGCTGTTTTCAATCAGGATCTCAGCGATCACTGCCTCATTGCCTGCATCTGCTATGGGTCCACGGTCAAACGACCAACCCTCATCACTGTCAAACGCTCCCTAAAACACTTCTGCGAGCAGGCCTTTCTAATCGACCTGGCCTGGGTATCCTGGAAGGATATTGACCTGATCCCGTCAGTCGAGGATGTCTGGTCATTCTTTAAAAATAATTACCTCACCATCTTAAATAAGAATGCCAATTTCAAAAAATGTAGAACAAAGAACAGATATAGCCCTTGGTTCACTCCAGACCTGACTGCCCTTGACCAGCACAAAAACATCCTGTGGCAGAATGCAATTGCATCGAATAGTCCCCGCGATATGCAACTGTTCAGGGAAGTCAGGAACCAATACACGCAGTCAGCTACCTTTTTCAAACAGATATTTGCTTCCTGTAGCTCTGACTCCAAAAAGTTTTGGGACACTGTAAAGTCCATGGAGAACAAGAGCACCTCCTCCCAGCTGCCCACTGCTCTAAGGCTAGGTAACACGGTCACCACCGATAAATCCATGATAATCGAAAATCTCAATAATCATTTCTCTACGGCTGGCCATGCTTTCCTCCTGGCTATGCCAACCCCAGCCAACAGCTCTGCCCCCCAGATGTTCTGAAAGAGCTGCAAAACCTGGACCCATACAAATCAGCTGTGCTGGACAATCTGGACCCTCTCTTTCTAAAAGTATCCGCCGCCATTGTTGCAACCCATATTACCAGTCTGTTCAACCTCTTTCGTATCGTCCAAGATTCCTAAAGATTGGAAAGCTGCCGCGGTCATCCCCCTCTTCAAAGGGAGAGACACTCTAGACCCAAACTGTTATAGACCTATATGCATCCTGCCCTGCGTCTCTAAAGTCTTCAAAAGCCAAGTTAATAAACAGATCACTGACCATTTCGAATCCCACCGTACCTTCTCCGCTGTGCAATCCGGTTTCTGAGCTGATCACGGGTGCACCTCAGCCATGCTCAAGGTACTAAATTATATCATAACCACCATCGATAAAAAAACAGTACTGTGCAGCCGTCTTCATCAACCTGACCAAGGCTTTCAACTCTGTCAATCACAGTATTCTCATCGACAGACTCAATAGCCTTGGTTTCTCAAATGACTGCCTCGCCTTGTTCACCAACTACTTTGCAGATAGAGTTCAGTGTGTCAAATCGGAAGACCTGTTGTCCGGGCCTCTGGCAGTCTCTATGGGGGTGCCACAGGATTCAATTCTCAGGCCGACTCTTTTCTCTGTATATATCAATGATGACGCTCTTGCTGCGGGTGATTACCTGATCCACCTCTACGCAGACGACACCATTCTGTATACATCTGGCCCTTCTTTAGACAATGTGTTAACTAACCTCCAAACGAGCTTCAATGCCATACAACTCTCCTTCCGTGGCATCCAACTGCTCTTAAACGCTAGTAAAACCAAATGCATGCTTTTCAACCGTTCGCTCCCCGCACCCGCCCGCCCGACTAGCATCACATCCCTGGACGGTTCTGACCTAGAATATGTGGATAACTACAAATACCTAGGTGTCTGGCTAGACTGTAAACTCTCCTTCCAGACTCATATTAAACATCTCCAATCCAAAATCAAATCTAGAATCGGCTTTCTATTTCACAACAAAGCCTCCTTCACTCATGCCGCCAAACTTACCCTAGTAAAACTGACTATCCTACCGATCCTCGACTTCGGCAATGTCATCTCCAAAATAGCTTCCAATACTCTACTCATCAAACTGGATGCAGTCTATCACAGTGCCATCCATTTTGTTATGGCTACATATTCGTCGCCAGACCCACTGGCTCCAGGTCATCTATAAGTCTATGCTAGGTAAAGCTCTGCCTTATCTCAGCTCACTGGTCACGATAACAACACCCAACTGTAGCACGCGCTCCAGCAGGTATATACCTCACTGGTCATCCCCAAAGCCAACAACTCCTTTGGCCTCCTTTCCTTCCAGTTCTCTGCTGCCAGTGACTGGAACGAATTGCAAAAATCGCTGAAGCTGGAGACTTATTTTTCCCTCACTAACTTTAAACATCAGCTATCTGAGCAGCTAACCGATCGCTGCAGCTGTACATAGTACATCTGTAAATAGCCCACCCAATCTACCTACCTCATCCCCATATTGTTTTTATTTACTTTCTGCTCTTTGCACACCAGTATCTCTACTTGCACATCATCATCTGCTCATTTATCACTCCAGTGTTAATCTGCTAAATTGTAATTACTTCGCTACTATGGCCTATTTATTACCAACCTCCTCATGCCATTTGCACACACTGCATATAGACATTCTTTTTTTCTATTGTGTTATTGACTGTACGCTTGTTTATTCAATGTATAACTCTGTGTTGTTGTTTGTGTCGCACTGCTTTGCTCTATCTTGGCCAGATCGCAGTTGTAAATGAGAACTTGTTCTCAACTAGCTTACCTGGTTAAATAAAGGTGAAATAAAATAAATAAAAAAGCTCAACAGCATGTCACTAGTGATAAAACAGTTGAGGTCTCTAGATAAACTGGACAGACTTGGTAACATAGAGGCTTTGGGCAAGACAAGGCCAAATTAGTGATGTCTGATTTGGGTGAGATAAGTTCCTCTGCATTATTTTCTCACTGTGAATATTTTCTCACTTTAAGACCTGTTAGACTCTAAAGCTTACTGGGTTTCACTTGAGGTTTGTTGCATATGATCTGTGTGTGCATGTAAAACTGTATTTAACTTCTGTCCTCTTTTCTATCCCACCTGTAGAATGTGAACTGGGCGAATGGAGCCCATGGGGTTCCTGTATGAAGAAGAACAAGACGTGTGGCTTTAAGAAAGGCACACAGACCAGAATGCAAGAGCTTCTTCATGCCTCCAGCACTGACACAGTATCTGCGTCATCCCCCCAGCCATGTGCTCCACAGACTGAGAGACAGAAGTGCACAGTGCAGAAGACACCATGTGGAAAAGGAGGTGAGGACTAACACATACCTACAGTAGGAGAGTGGCAACGAGAGGAAATAGAGTGAAACAGATCATTAATATATGGATGGATAAAAGACAGGAATGAGACAGTAGATGAAAGATGACAAAACAACACAACTACAAAGTCAATCATATTGCAATTAGCACCTTTTCTGATGAAGTCATAAACTCCCAGCTCTAACCCCATGTATGACCATGACCTGGAACGTCAGAAGTGTTGGTTCAGTAAGGACACTGAGCCTCTGACTGGGAACCATGTAAACAAACACTCCTAAAGAGCCAAACAGGCAAGGTAGACGGGAGGGTGCCTGACTGTGTTGGACGATGATAAGAGCTGGAGTTGGACTTTTTGTTTTGAAGCTCAACGAGGTGTGAGGTTTACATGGCTCTGACATGTTTGCTCTTGCTCTTATCATTCATCTGCCATCTTGTTTCAGAGCTGGCTAATGTTGCTAAGCTAAAAATCTTCCCGGTGACACTCAATTTGATAACAGCTTAATCATGCTATAATTAGTACTACTCCGTTGTTGTTCTTTGGCCCATAACACTTTTCTAGTAGTAGTTGGTTTTATAAGATGGAGTTTATTCAAGTAGTCGAGAAACCAAAAGGCCTCTCCTTTTGTCAGTAAGTGTTTTTATTGTATTCATTTTGTATTTTGTATTATTTTGGTACTTTTCTCCCCAATTTTGATCTTGTCTCGTTGCTGCAACTTCCCAATGGGCTCGGGAGAGGCAAAGGTGAAGTCATGCGTCCTCCGGAACATGACCTGCCTAACCGCGAACCTAAACACCGCCAGCTTAGCCCGGAAGCCAGCAGCACCAATATGTCAGAGGAAACACCGTTCAACTGGCGACCGGGGTCAGCCTGCAGGCACCCGGCCCTCCACAAGGAGTCGATAGTGTGTGATGAGTCAAGTAACCCCCCCCCCCTCCCCCGGCCAAATCCTTCCCTAACTCGGACGACGCTGGGCTAATTGTGTGCTGTCCTATGGGACTCCCAGCCAAAGCCAGTTGTGGCACAGACCGGGAATGAACCCGGGTCTGTAGTAACGCCTCTCGCACTGCTGCGCCACTCGGGAGGCCCGGTCAGTAAGTTTCAATGAACTCTGCCTTATAAAATAAAACGGACCAGTCAAAACTTTATTGACCAGCATGGCTGGGATGCTTAGCCTTGTGATCGACCCAATAAAAAGGTAGAGAAAGGTTTGGAGTCGATTTGTAAATGTTGATTTGAAGCGAAAGGAGTTGTTTTGTAGGGCTTGGATCGGCTGACAGCAGTGGGCCCATTTGGCCACTGTTTCAATCTCCTACTTTTCCCACTGTAATTCCTGGTTTTAATCCATGTGAATATTTTATTTGGCAGCTAATTAATGTACATGTTGAATCAAAGTTGGAAGCTTCCATTTCTTTACAAGGACTTAGTGTGCAGTAAACAAGCAATATTCACAAACTTTATGAGCGGGTGGTACACTTATTGGATTTCAGGGCTGCTACTATTTTGATTAACAGCTTTCAACAAACGTCAGTTTACCCATTGTAAAGAATCAATGAAGAATCATGTCAGTTAAGCAATATATAACAGATGGAATATGTAAAAATGCACACAGAAATAACATTATACAACATTAGATGTAGAAATCCTTAGAGGGAGGATATATACGAGCTCCTGCTTGTAATTCTTCAGGGAGGAGTGGGCTTGCTTCACACTGGACAGGACCAGGACAGCACTGTTTGAGAAATTAGAGGCAAATTTACACTGCATGACACCTGCATCCTGGAAAGAATTTCCGTCATGGATTGAGAAGAATAATTAACAGTGAAATATTATAAACTACCACATAAATGTGTAGTGCCGAATGCCAAATTTCTAAACTTAGCGAGTGGTGTTGTGAAAGGAGGGAAAATGAGGGAAAGGGATGCCGTGTTGGAACAACAGACTGTGGTGTGTCAGGACTCAGGAGTCTGAGACGTATGATTGAGACGTATGATGTGACTCCAGTTGTGAAATGTTGACAGCTTGACATTGAGAGATGATAAGCATTAGCTTCAACTTGTTTTGCTTATTCTGGTGTCAGAATACACTGTTGTGAAAATGAGTAAGGATCTCCTGTCAAGGCGCATAACAAATAAATGTTGTTCTCGTGTGAATTCATTCATAGGCGATGGGTATCATGACCTTGACTGAGCCCTTTTTCATGTGCTTAAAAAAACTTGCCATGTGCTAAATTAGTGAGGTCGCGAATCCATCTGCAAGACTTGGCCGACGGGGCCGCTGTAAAAAAAACACAGGGGGCAGTGCTTGTATAACACCAGTGATTTACTGGTCTGCAGATCTCACGCTTTGTGTCGATTTGGCCAAGCTCTCCCCTTTTTCTTCCTGCAGCTTTTTTACAAATGGGCCCGCACGAAAACAGAATTTGCTAAATGCGTGATTGCCTTTGTCAGGCCATAGTTGTTTAGCTTGGATGGAGTGGAGTTTCAATTATGGCTGTTATAAATTGATGGAGTCCCCCTCGATCCATTAGTGGGCTTGTCACGGGTCTAATTAAGTCCTTACACAGTGAGAGAATCAACCCAGGTCCTGCTGTACACACTCACACAAACAGCCCTTACTGTAACTCCCCAGGTTCACTGACTATAGGACATTACTCTAAACAGAAACAAATGTCTTCCAAATTCAAATGGTATCCATTTTGTTTTCATTAGCGGGAGAAATGAATCTCCCAGAAATTGTTTATTTACTCAAGGCAGGCAACACATGCATACTTTACAAAGCTAGTAATCAAGTCTTGTCAACACTCCCCTAAGAAATGTGACACAGCCCCCAATGTCAGGAGCCAACTGGCCAATAGGGCCCTACAGTGACAGATGCTTTAATGACTTTGGCCCCGCGTGTCTCAAGAAAAGTAACATCAACTACTTCTAGTTAGTGGACTACTGTATTGGGTCTGCCTCTGCCTGTTTTCTACCGAACAAAGGGAAAGAAACTGCACACCTGTGCTCCTGCCAGGTCCTTGTTAAATAAATGATAGGAATGCTTATTGAAACTCATTTAGTTTCAGGGTTCTCTTTATTCAAAATATGCGCCATTAAATACGTAAGTGTTTGCAGGTCTACTGCCAAATAGAGATTTTCATTGGTTTATACTGAGATGGAGCATATTTGAGTAATATCAAGGCTTTTTGTCTTTGCGTACTTTCAAATACATTCAAATAACAAACAAATTACTTAGAAAACAAGTTAACAAAGCACGTGGTGCAGAATGGAGAAAATAGTCGTAGGCCTATTACAACAGTTATATAATTAAGCAATAAGGTCCGAGGAGGTGTGGTATATGGCCAATTTACCACGGCTAATATACGGTCTGATATACCATGGCAGCCAATCAGCATTCAAGGCTCGATGCATTGCGTTGTGCATAAGAACAGCCCTTAGCCGTGGTATATTGGCCATATACCACACACCCTCATGCCTTATTGCTTAATTATACAACTGTTGTTCTATCCCTAAATTCTCATTGGCTGACAGTCATGGTATATCAGACCGTATACCACGGGTATGACAAAACATGTATTTTTACTACTCTAATTACGTCGGTAGACAGTTTCTAATAGCAATAAGGCACCTCTGGATTTGTGGTATATCGCCAATATACCACAGCGAAGGGCTGTGTCCAGGCAGTCTGTGTTGTGTCGTGCATAAGAACAACCCGTAGCCGTGGTATATTGGCCATATACCATACCCCCTCTGGCCTTATTGTTTAAATATAATATTATATTATTAAAGCAAACAAACAAGAATGCTCCATGAGCCTCCTGTTGTCAAACAGTTAGCCTTAGCGAATGTTGTCCAGCCCCCTTAGTGAGTGTTTTGAGTCTCTGTTTCTAGGGAACATGGAGACTCAACACACAAGTTCATAGCAAACATCCCTCAGCCTAACTGCCCAGTTTCCTCTCATCGTGGGAGTACTCATCAGCCCAGTATAAACAACCACTGTCTGACACCTGACACAAACATCCATTCCCGTTTATGTGTGTGAAAGGTTGTTTACACCCACGCCTGATCGAACACACGAGCAAGCCATACACACACACAGATATACACCCACACACGCTGTCATTAGAGCTCCAACATGTTAACCTCATTGTGGCTTAGCGGTGTAGTGGCGTAGCTTAATTTACATCAACAATGTCAAGAGGATGTCAATGAGTGCTCGCATGTTGAACAATCTATAGCTGTATGTACAGGACATGAAGGACTCTTGCACTCCACTTCAACCGTGTTGATTTACTTTCATTCCTCCATTTTATCCTCTCCTGAACTGTTTGTCCATCCCGAGTTCCTGGAAAGCAACTCTTAATGGATGTTTGTATTTAGGGAGCAATTATACACTTAAACTGTGTGCCAGGTGGATGTCCAGACAACAGCCTACAGCGAGAGTGAGAGATAGAGGAGGGGAAGACGAGGGTGCGGGGGAGGTGGAGTGGAGTGGAGAGGGAAGGCAGACGTTAAGAAAGGAGCTCACCTCGACCGGCTCCCAACTGTTTACATGAACTATTATGTTCCATCAGCCGTTGTCTCTGCGAGTGTTAAGACGTGTCCGGCTCCGAGTCACACTCCTCACAAAGGCTTGATTACTGTTTTCCGGCCTGTCGTTATGGCACTGCTGTGTGTTTCCTGTCAAGCCCAATGCAGCACTGTGTTGCGTCATGGTGGCATTTATGAAAGGCTCTGGATCCTGAGCTGCATATCTGGGGCTTAGTGGCAATTGGCCGGTATTTAAAGGGCCTGATAGGAAAGCTAGGAACCGGGGTATCCACACAATGCCACCTTTTATTGAACTGTTGTGAATGTGGGCTAATGGGTTAATGTCAAGGTCTACCAAGCTCATTCTGACTCTACTGTACTTAAAACACACACCATCAAAGCCCTATTTATAAAAGCTGAGCCCAACTACCCTGTTATTTTGGTGTCGTCGTCGTGTTATAATGCATTTCAATCTGTTTTTCTATCCAGATGGGAATAAGAATAAGGGCGAGCGACGAGACCAGCAGAAGAGGCGAGACAAAGAAAACGTCCGAGGCCATGGCAAAGAGGGTGGCAAAGAGGGTGGCAAGAAGGGTGGCAAAGAGGGAGGAAAAGAAGGAAGCAGAGAGGGGGGCAAAGAGGGAGGAAAAGGAGGAAGAGAGGGTGGCAAGGGAGGCGGCAGGAGGAAAAAGGGCCAAAACCAGGCCACCTCCGCGCCCAGCCTTACCCCTACTAGCACTGTAGCCTAGGCCTTACTCACGTTGGGACTTAGTGGGGACAAGGAGGGACAAAAACAAGGCGACTAGGCAACACCCACCTGCATTGGCCATTATTAAGAGACAGACAGTGGACAGAGGAGACAATATCAAACTGATGAAGAAAAGGATTAATGCTGCTATGCATTCTAGAAGATGCTCTAAGAGAACTGGAGGATTGCTGCAATAAATGAGGATCAAGACTTGGACTTATCAGACTTGGAGGGAAGAGGGTGAATGTGCAATGTGGAGGGTTCCACTGTAAGCCTTGCAGTAGGGTCAACATGTTTCATTTCACCGCTCCCAGGTTTATCATGGAGTTGGCAGATGGAGATCCCAGTGGCTGAACAGTGGAAGACACTGAATATGAATATGAGAATTTCAAGATGGAGTCTTCACAATGATCAAGGATCTCTACAATCCATTAGAATCCCTGATGTGCTTTTCAAAATCAATTTTTCATTGTTGACGACTCATGTTTTGTGAATGGTAGCAAGTAGATATTTCTAAGGAGATGTTGTTGTAATTGATATAGAGAAAATGAACAGTATTAAGATTCTTTATTTTAATTCTATTTTATGATTAAATAAAATAAAGGCACTGGAACAAATGTGTGGTTTTGAAGGAAAACATATTTTAATGACATTTTTGGTTTGTAGAGAATCTACTCCAAAACAAACCAGCAACAATATAGAGAAGATTTATACAGCTTTAGTTCAAATCCTGATCTGGTGTTAGACAAAGGTTACCCACATAATAGCTTAGTTCTTAATTTCAAATAGAATAATGTTTTGCTATCTTCAGCATAAAAGGTTTAGGATTGAAAACTGTGTGTTGTGTATGTGTGTGTTGTGAGTATGTGTGCGTGTGTCTGTGTGTGCATTCGTGCCAGTCTGTAATGTTACAGAATTTCAGCAAAATGTTTTTGTGAAGTAGTGGTAACACAAGTGTATGTATATTTGTGTGGCTATATTGTATGTGTTTCTGCACATAAGCTTAATGTGTGTGTGTACGTTTCAATCTGGTAGAATGGGAAATGTTATATAAACTCAGCAAAAAAAGAAACGTCCCTTTTTCAGGACCCTGTCTTTCAAAGATAATTCGTAAAAATACAAATAACTTCACAGACCTTCATTGTAAAGGGTTTAAACACTGTTTCCCATGCTTGTTCAATGAACCATACACAATTAATGAACATGCACCTGTGGAACGGTTGTTAAGACACTAGGCAATTAAGGTCTTAGTTATGAAAACTTAGGACACTAAAGAGGCCTTTCTACTGACTCTGACAAACATCAAAAGAATGATGCCCAGGGTCCCAGTTCATCTGCGTGAATGTGCCTTAGGCATGCTGCAAGGAGGCATGAGGACTGCAAATGTGGCCAGGGCAATAAATTGCAATGTCCGTACTCTGAGACGCCTAAGCCAGCGCTACATGGAGACGGGACGGACATCTGATTGTCTTGGCAGTAGCAGACCATGTGTAACAACACCTGCACATGATTGGTACATCCGAACATCACACCTGCGGGACAGGTACAGGATGACAACAACTGCCCGAGTTACACCAGGGTCGCACAGTCCCTCCATTAGTGCTCAGACTGTCCGCAATAGGCTGAGAGAGGTTGGACTGAGGGCTTGTAGGCCTGTTGTAAGGCAGGTCCTCACCAGACATCACCGGCAACAACGTCGCCTATGGGCACAAACCCACCGTTGCTGTACCAGACAGGACTGGCAAAAAGTGCTCTTCTCTGACGAGTTGTGGTTTTGTCTCACCCGGGGTGAGGGTCCGATTCACATTTATTGTTGAAGGAATGAGCGTTACACCGAGGCCTGCACTCTGGAGCGGGATTGATTTGGAGGTGGAGGATCCATCATGGTCTTGGGCGGTGTGTCACAGCATCATCGGACTGAGCTTGTTGTCAGTGCAGGCAATCTCAACGCTGTGCGTTACAGGGAAGACATCTTCCTCCCTCATGTGGTACCCTTCCTGCAGGCTCATCCTGACATGACCCTCCAGCATGACGATGCCACCTGCTATACTGCTCGTCTTGTGCATGATTTCCTGCAAGACAGGAATGTCTGTGTTCTGCCATGGCCAGCAAAGAGTCCGGATCTCAATCCCATTGAGCATGTCTTGGACCTGTTGGATCACAGGGTGAGGGCTAGGACCATTCCCCCCATAAATGTCCGGGAACTTGCAGGTGCCTTGGTGGAAGAGTGGGGTAACATCTCACAGCAAGAACTGGCAAATCTGGTGCAGTCCATAAGGAGGAGATGTACTGCACTACTTAATGCAGCTGGTGGCCACACCAGATACTGACTGTTACTTTTGATTTTGATCCCCGCCCCCTTTGTTCAGGGACACATTATTCAATTTATATTACTCACACCTGTGTTACATGTTCAGTTCATGTCTCAGCTGTTGAATCTTGTTATGTTCATACAAATATTTACATATTAAGTTTGCTGAAAATAAACGCAGTTGACAGTGAGAGGACGTTTCTTTTTTTGCTGAGTTTATATGATGAGAGAGACCATTGTAAAGGCACAGTAATATATCAACGCATCAATATTTCCATAATCATATGCCTCTGGTTACATGTAAACCATCTACAGCTGCTCAGTAATCATGTGTTTTTGCAACAGGGTCCAACATATTGCACAGCCTTTTGTGTTCTGTGCTATATACAGCTCTGTCATTGGAAATAATCATTGCATTATACAACTACTGTCAGCCTGATACGACAGATCAACTAAAGCTTTTGTACCGTTTGACACTAATCTTTGCGCAATCATTTTCACATTTTGTTTAGCTTTCCCTGGGTCTATTTGCTTTACACAAAAATATTAGCTTCATGAGAAGGTATACGTTAAAAACGCGTTCATATTGTGGATAGTGGTACTGAAAATGTCGACATCAGTATATCATTGATCATAACGACTATTAGTATCATTATGATATATCTGATTACTTCTGTGAAAGCTTGAATAAACTTCAGATTTAGTAAACATGGCAGACACACTAGCATGATCATTGTATATTTTACAGTAGTCGGTCTCTTCCTGTGCAATCAAATGTTATTATTAGTATTTCCATGTTTCCATTTCCTTTTTGTTCTCCGTGGTCTCTCAATGGATTTTACTTTTCACACATACAGTAGTTGGCCTGTATATGCCATACATATACAGTACAGTAGCCTACATTTATACCAATGATCTGTATTTGTATACTATACCAGTAAGTATACAGTCACCATAATAATTGACACACATATTAAGACTGCCTTTCACAGGCTCTTTAAATTTATAATGACAGCACATTCACGGCATCTGTTTGTCATTGCTGAAGGAAGTGCACAAATCTCATGTAATGTCTCCATAAAAACTGAACCACGATGCACAAGCCCAAATTAAAATGACATAAATCTGACAACATTGCGCAGTCCCCTCAGTCAATCTCTCCAACCGCTCTATTATGTCTCTATTATAATGTTGATCTCATTCAGTGGCACAATAAGAGTAGAACAACAGAGCAGAGATGTGAAACTGGCAGCTCACGGCCTGGGGATCAATTTCCCAAAATGTATTATGGGAAGTCAAGTCGAGTCTCAATTTACTGTTGAGAGTTAGAATAGTTGAATACACAAGGTGCAATTCCGAAATGTGTTTGTGCATCAGAATGTTTTCTCTTGTTATGTCAATCACTGACAGTCACTCAATTAGTCTGTTAGCTAAAATGTTTTAGATTTGTAAGTTAGTCTAGACAGCTATCTAAACTTGTAATAATCATGGTGGATTTACCAATCGGGGGTCCCCATAGATTTTCTTAGTCACTTTCACTCAGATATATTAAAGACTGCAAACATTTCTCTCCACCCTATGGCAAATTGTGTAGAATTTCAGGAAATTAGCTGTAAAACGGCACATTTTTCTCTCCGCCCCATGGCAAAATGAGTAGATTTGCATGAAATTGGTTATAAAATTGCTAAATATTCTCCACCCTATGGCTACATTTGTAGAATTGCAGCAAACTTACTTAAAAACTAACATTTTCTCTACGGCCCAGGCTAAATGTGTAGAATTGCAGGAAATGAATGCTAAAACAGTGTTTTTTCTGCTGTCAAGAGGGAGACCCCCAACAAAATTTTACTTATGACCCCCAGAAGGCTAGGGCCGGCTCAGACTGCATGTGTGGGTATGGATGTGGGTATGCAACCCCTCATGATAAGTTCAGATTTTTTTGTGGCCCCCACCCCATCAAAGTTGCCCATCCCTGACATGGAGTATAATCATGCTGGGCAATGGAGGGCTGTGTTGGTAGTACATTCAGCGCTGGACCGTTAACATAGGCTGTATAAAATGGCTGTGAATGGCCATATGGAGACAATACTGTATGTATTCCATTGAAGCATGGGAAAACTGCTTGAAATGTGAGGCAGGTTGGGTAATTTCAGTTCATCCAGGTGATGGCGGTTTGGAGCAACAGTATGGAAAGACAGCTTCCGCACTGCATGCCGCTGGGAGTGACAGGAGGCCATCTTGGGAGGTGGAACGGGAATGGCCCAGCTGGTGCAAGCAGTTGCGGCAGTCTCTGAGCACTGGGCCAAACGATGGAGCCTGGGCAGCGGCTGTAAAAGCAGGGACAGAAATAAAAACGAAGGATGTGTCATAACTAGGGGGATGGGTCTACTCTGGTCTAATCTACCAGGCCTTCATCCTGTGCAACAAAAACAGCCGTTTCTCATTACAAGAGGGGAGGGCAGGGGAACGGTAGAGTTTGGACTGTAAATTACACTTTCATCCCTCTTCCTGACCATAAATTCTCAACCTCGGCTACATGGGACTGAGCTCTCCATCACATTCAAGCTCCCACTCTCTTTTTTCTCTCTCTCTCCCTCTGTCTTTTCCAGGGAGAGAAATTGATGGTAACTCTCAAGAGTATATAGGTGCCCTCGCTTTTCCAGGATCATAAACACTTGATCTCATTACTTTTGCTTGGCTTTAAGGACACAGTCTCTATGTGTGTGAAACCTTATTGCCACATCTGTGCTTGCTCACTTTCCCTTGTTTGTACTGTACCTGTCACCCTTATTAGGCCCTGCTAGCCAAGCCAACCCCCTGCAAATTATAGAGACGGGAATCCTTCCTGTTGTCATTTTAATAATTCACTGAAAAATAGGCCCCGGGGCCCTGGTTAGTTCCCATAGACTGAAGCAAGAGACCGGGGGCCCTTCTGAACCACTGCTGGCCCCTCCCCCTATTTCGTCATCCCATTCACCAATGGGGGTGAATGGGGGGTGGGGCCACATGAGGCCACTGGATTGCTAGAGTCACAGGCTCAGTCACAGCAGCAACTCCAAAAGCGGTGCACTACATTAGGGTTTACACTGTTATTACCAATTACCCATTGCTGTCCTCCATTCAAAGCCTCTCCCCAAATCCAGTGGAACTCGCGGCTTCCATCCAGCTCTCCTAAGATGAACCCACTGAGACTTCCCCCCAGAGACTACACTGATCCATGGTTTCCATCTCTGGAGCACAGCAGTCTCTGTCTCTCTCATGGCTACAGATCTGAGAGGTAGACCAGTAGAGGCCAGAGGGAACGTTCAAAGGGAGGCCTTGATTACTCCAAAATATATAGTGGGAAATGTGTCAAGCCAGAAAGAGACTGACAGGCCACCCACTTGATTTAGAGATGGCCATCCATTGATAGGGAATCCACGCTATTGGAGCTGAGGAACAGTAACACAGAGAGAGCATAATGTCTGTGATCATTAAAGGCCATCAATGCCAATGCATTAGCCCTACTCAATGTGAGTACTCTCATTGATTGAAGAAACAGACTGACAACATTACATAGTACACATGTGTATCTGATGACAATTACAATTGAGACTACAAGGCCAGTTGGCCTGTATTGTTGAAGAGTCAATTATCCTAAGGGATGAACACTGAAAACCCCAAAGTCTTGAAAACATCCCCATTGCTTTATGTACTATACTGCCCCCCTTTGGGGTAAACCCATATTGCATCAATGTTGATACAGTAGACCTAAACTACAGGTAACTGCCCAAATAAAGTATCTTAATAGGGTGTTGGGCCGCCTGAACAGCTTCAATGCGCTTTGGCATAGATTCTACAAGTGTCTGGAACTATATTGGAGGGATACGACACCATTGGTGTTTTGTTGATGGAAAACACTGCTTCAGAATCTCCCATACATGTTGAATTTGGTTGAGATCTGGTAACTGAGACACACACACACACATTTTAAACCCTCTATGCCCTTTTGAGACCTCTCTTTCAAAGTCATTGAGATCTCTTCTACCCATGGTAGCCAAAAATAATGGGCAACTCGGCATTTTTATACATTAAACATAGATGGTGGGGGCGAAGTCTTAAAACGTGAAGTTGATTGATCCCTGTCGAGGAAGTAGCTGATTTGATGTGTATGACAGTAAAATATTCTTACCATCAAATGTGTTGGCACCTTCAATTCTTACTATTTACCCAATTTATTGAAAGCTAGCCAATGTTACAGACTAGCCAGCTACTGTTCATGTAAATCTCCGTTTCCGTTTCATTAGTTAACGTTACCTCTGTCAGTGAATTCAATTGTTGAATCGTGTTTCGGCTCATGATTATATGTCTCATTTCAAGCAACTAGCTGCAGGCTTAAAGAAACATTCAATCACATACTTTTCATGGAAACCCAATAAAGGCATGCAGATAGAAAGATGTGTGTGTCATGTATGCCAGAATGCAGGTTTAAAAACAACAGCTGCAGATGCATGTTAGCCAATACATAGCCCACACATATGGCATACCATGTAATAAAATATTTTCGAAAAACAGTTGTATAATGTGCTCTGCAATAAGATAACTAATCTGGTTTAGAAATCAAACTCTGGTTATCAAATAACAACAGCCCAATTTTTTGTAATTTTTATTTAACTAGGCGAGTCAGTTAAAAACAAATGAACTTATTATTTTCAATGACGGCCTATGAACAGTGGGTTAACTGCCTTGTTCAGGGGGGGGCGACAGATTTTTACCTTGTCAGCTCAGGGAAACTGGTCTTGCAACCTTTTTAGTCCAACACGTTAACCACTAGGCTACCTGCCGTACCAATAACATGGTGGACATGCATTTTGATGGATGCATTGGAATATAAGGTATGGCGAATGATAGAGCCTGTAGGATTATAGAAAAAGCGGTTACTAAATGTTCAGTGAATGTGAGTATATTTAGGTGGTTTAAATGATAAACTGTCCTACTAACCTTCTAAAAGTTAAGTGCCAAAATCTTGCCAATGCATTCATTATTCTACTAACTATGACGGAATGTGAGACATTTCCATCATGTACGTTTCCTGCATATACTGTACATGCGAATAAAAAACACCATCACTGTCACGACTTCCGGCCGAAATCGGTGCCTCTCCTTGTTCAGGCGGCGCTCGGCGTTGCCGGTCTACTAGCCATCGCCGATCCACTTTTCTTTTTCCTTTGGTTTTGTCTTTGTTTTCACACACCTGTTTTCCATTTCACAATTATTTGTTCCTGTATTTAAACCCTCTGTTTCCCCATGGTGTTGTGTTGGATTATTTCATGTTCAGTTAGGTTTATTTTGTATTGCTGGTTTATTCTGCGAGTTCTGTGTTTCACCCGTGCGTTTTCTTTACCGTTTTGTTGTTGTCAAGTGTAATTGTTACCTTGTGCCTTGTTGAGTAAAGTACGTTGCTCACTCATTCTGCTCTCCTGCGCCTGACTTCATGCACCAGCTACACTCACCTTCTGACAATCACAAATAGTTTCACCATTTATTGAGTACAGAGACAAATAGCAAAGGTGGTTCAGGCAATATTTGGAGTATCTACATTACATTTGTCATTTAGCAGACGCTCTTACCCAGAGCGACTTACAGAAGGAACTAGGGTTGAAGAACTAGCGTTAAAATGATAAACATAGATTAGCTAACACAATGTGCCATTGAAACACAGGAGTCAAGGTTGCTGATATTGGGCCTCTATACACCTATGTAGATATTCCATAAAAACATTTCAGTTTCCAGCTACAAATCAAATCAATTAAATTTTATTTGTCACATACACATAGTTAACAATGTTAATGCGAGAGTAGCGAAATGCTTGTGCTTCTAGTTCCGACAATGCAGTAATAACCAACAAGTAATCTAGCTAACAATTCCAAAACTACTACCTTATAGACACAAGTGTAAGGGGATAAAGAATATGTACATAAAGATATATGAATGAGTGATGGTACAGAGCGGCATAGGCAAGATACAGTAGATGGTATCGAGTACAGTATATACATATGAGATGAGTATGTAAACAAAGTGGCATAGTTAAAGTGGCTAGTGAGTACACAACATAGAGGAACTCAAGTCCTTCTGTTCACCTGATTTAGAATTCCTCACAATCAAATGTCGACCGCATTATCTACCAAGGGAATTCTCTTCGATTATAATCACAGCCGTATATATTCCCCCCCAAGCAGACATCGATGGCTCTGAACAAACTTTATTTGACTCTTTGCAAACTGGAATCCATATATCCTGAGGCTGCATTCATTGTAGCTGGGGATTTTAACAAGGCTCATCTGAAAACAAGGCTCCCCAAATTGTATCAGCATATCGATTGCGCAACCAGGGCTGGAAAAACCTTGGATCATTGCTATTCTATTTTCCGCGACGCATATAAGGCCCTTCCCTGCCCTCCTTTCGGAAAAGCTGACCACGACTCCATTTTGTTGCTCCCTGCAAACAGACAGAAACTAAAACAAGAAGCTCCCGCGCTGAGGTCTGTCCAACGCTGGTCCGACCAATCTGATTCCACACTCCAAGACTGCTTCCATCACGTGGACTGGGATATGTTTCGTATTGCATCAAACAACAACATTGACGAATAGGCTGATTCGGTGAGCGAGTTCATTAGAACTTGCATTGAAGATGTCGTTCCCATAGCAACGATTAAAACATTCCCAAACCAGAAACCGTGGATTGATGGCAGCATTCGTGTGAAACTGAAAGCGCAAACCACTGCTTTTAATCAGGGCAAGGTAACCGGAAACATGACTGAATACAAACAGTGTAGCTATTCCCTCATTTACAACATTAACTATGTATACACTGTATTTATGATCAATTTGATGTTATTTTAATGGACAAAAAATGTGCATTTCTTTCAAAAATGAGGACATTTCTAAATGACCCCAAACTGTTGAAGGGTAGTGTATTTCACAGGAGAAAGCATCCGAGCGAGCAAAACAGCGCCCCTCTGTCTCTCTATGTGTCATGCCTGCCTGCTCCTGCTCCCCCTCTCCAGTGCTTGAGGTCACCAGTTCACTCATCATTACACACACCTACCACTATTGTTATGCGTACCTGTGCTTAATTATGGGACTCACCTGGACTCCATCACGTCATTTTACATCCCGTTGTTTTGTCACTTCCTCAGTTTCATTCCCGAGTCAGCATTGATGTTGTTTTGTTTCTCCTGTCCAGACGCTGTTCTTGTTTTGTTCCAAGTCTATTTATTATTAAATCCACACCCTGTACTTGTTTCTCGTCTCCCAGTGTCTGTCGTTACAGATCATGTGTAGATCATCTATCTGATGCGGTCTGGTCCAAACGAGTATGTCACGCCCTGACCTTAGATATATCTGTTTTTCTATATATTTAGCTTAGGTCAGGGTGTGACATACTCGTTTGGACCAGACTATCTTTGTCTCTGATTGGAGATCACATTTAGGTAGCCATTTTCCTCATTTGTGTTTTGGGATCTTGACTATGTTTAGTTGCCTGTCTGCACTAAGTTGTATAGCTTCACGTTTCGTTTATTGGTTTTGTTAAGTGTCTCATTCATTAAAAGAGAATGTACGCATACCACGCTGCGCCTTGGTCCGATCCTTACGACGACGTTGCAGAGTTAGACATTTTTGCCACAGGTAGCATTGAAGGCAAGGAAAAGCCTATGAGCATCTGGCCTCCCTTGACAAAAAAAGTTTTCAAAATATGCCAGTCAGCAATGAGCTAAACTAAGTGAGCTCAACTGTGAATGGTCCTGGTGCAATATGTAGCTAGATGTAAAAGGCTAATGTTAAATAGCTAACGTTGCCCATGAATAACCTAGGACAACAAAAAATAAAAGTGTGTACTGTATGACAGACCGATAGACAACATGAAAGAGAGGAGAATGACATTGGCGTTTCTCAACAAGTAGGGTGAGTCAACATGTTTTTCTACTTGCACGAACACACACACACGTACACACAGAAATCAGAACCATGGACAGCCACATATTTAGCTTACATTGATTGGACTAAATTGTTTTCGGTATCTTTTAGTTGTCAATGTATTAGACTAAGCAGAGGTGATTTGATGATGCCTACCCATATAGAATGCCGCCGGAGAGGATGGCTGATGTTTTACGTGCTCTTAACCAGCTGTGTTAATTTTTTTTTGCATTGTTTGTAACTTATTATTTTACTTATTTTGTACATAATGTTGCTGCTACTGTCTCTTATGACCGAAAATAACTTTTGGACATCAGAACAGCGATTACACACCACGAACTGGTAGGAGCTTTTTCCTTTAACGTGTCTGACGAGTCTGACGTGAAGGATATACTGCTTTCCCAGGAAATTCCCGTCATTTGCGTGAAGAGAAGACAGAGAAAAAGGGGGTGGAGGTTGCTGTTTTCTGAGAATTTGTAGGCGAGCGAGTAAACCCCCACTGCCATCCGTTCTATTGGCAAACATGCAAAAATTGGAAAACAAAATCGATGACCTATGAGCAAGATTAAACTACCAACGTGACATAAAAAACTGTAATATCTTATGTTTCACCGAGTCGTGGCTGAACGACGACATGAACAACATACAGCTGGTGGGTTTTACACTGTATTGGAAGGATAGAACAACAGCCTCTGGTAAGACAAGGGGTGGCGGTCTATGTATATTTGTAAACAACAGCTGGTGCACGATATCTAAGGAAGTGTCAAGGTTTTGCTCGCCTGAGGTAGAGTATCTCATGATAAGTTGTAGACCACACTATCTACCTAGAGAGTTGATCTGTATTTTTCGTAGTTGTCTACATACCACCACAGACCGATGCTATCACTAAGACCACACTCAATGAGCTGTATACCACACTCAATGACCTGTATACCTCCATAAGAAAACAGATAAACGCTCATCCAGAGGCGGCACTCCTAGTGGCCAGGGACTTTAACGCAGAAATGCTGCTATGCCCTCCGACAAAACCATCAAACAGGCAAAGTGTCAATACAGGACTAAGATTGAATCGTACTACGCCGGCTCCGACGCTCATCGGATGTGGCAGGGCTTGCAAACTATTACAGACGATAAAGGCAAGCACAGCCGAGAGCTGCCCAGTGACATGAGCCTATCAGATGAGCTGAAACATGCATGAGAGCATCAGCTGTTCCAGACAACTGTGTGATCACGCTCTCTGCAGCCGATGTGAGTAAGACCTTTAAGCAGGTCAACATTCACAAGGCCGCAAGGCCAGATGGATTACCAGGACGTGTACTCCAAGCATGCGCTGACCAACTGGCAAGTGTCTTCACTGACATTTTCAAGCTCTCCCCGTCTGAGTCTGTAATACCCACATGGTTCAAGCAGACCACCATAGTCACTGTGCCCAAGAACACTAAGGTAACCTGCCTAAATGACTACCGACCCGTAGCACTCACGTCTGTAGCCATGAAAGGCTGGTCATGGCTCACATCAACACCATTATCCCAGAAACCCTAGACACACTCCAATTTGCATACCGCCCTAACAGATCCACAGATTATGAAATCTCTATTGCATTCCACACTGCCCTTTCCCACCTGGAAAAATGGAACACCTATGTGAGAATGCCCCAAGCCATAAGAATCCTGAACAGGTAACCAAATGGCTACCTGGACTATTTGCATTGTGTGCCCCACCAACCCCTCTTTTACGCTGCTGCTACTCTCTGTTTATCATATATGCATAGTCACTTTAACTATACATTCATGTACAGTACATACTACCTCAATTGGGCCGACAAACCAGTGCTCCCGCACATTGGCTAACCGGGCTATCTGCATTGTGTCCCGCCACCCACCACCCACCAACCCTCTTTTACGCTACTGCTACTCTCTGTTCATCATATATGCATAGTCACTTTAACCATATCTACTTGTACATACTACCTCAATCAGCCAGACTAACCTAACATCGACGGGGCTGTAGTGGAGCAGGTTGAGAGCTTCAATTAATTGGTGTCCACATCACCAACAAACTAACATGGTCCAAACACACCAACACAGTCGTGATGAGGGCACGACCAAACCTTTTCCCCCTCAGGAGACTCAAAATATTTGGCATGGGTCCTCAGATCCTCAAAAGGTTCTCCAGCTGAACCATTGAGAGCAACTACTTGGCCTCCGACCGCAAGGCACTACAGAGGGTAGTGTGTACGGCCCAATATATCACTGGAGCCAAGCTTCCTGCCATCCAGGGCCTCTATACCAGGCGGTGTCAGAGGAAGGCCCTAAAAATTGTCAAAGAGTCCAGCCACCCTAGTCATAGACTGTTCTCTCTGCTACCGCATGGCAAGCAGTACCGGCGCGCCAAGTCTAGGTCCAAGATGCTTCTTAACAGCTTCTACCCCTAAGACATAAGACTCCTGAACATCTAATCAAATGGCTATCTAGACTATTTGCATTGCCCCACCCCCTCTTTTACACTGCTGCTACACTCTGTTATTATCTATGCATAGTCCCTTTAATAACTCTACCTACATGTACATATTAACTGAATTACCTCGACTAACCGGTGCCCCCGCACATTGACTGTACCAGTACCCCCTGTATATAGCCTCGCTATTGTTATTTTACTGCTGCTCTTTAATTATTTGTTACTTTTCTTTCTTCTTTTTTTACTGCATTGTTGGTTAGGGCTGTAAGTAAGCATTTCACTGTATGTATTCAGCACATGTGACAAATACAATTTGATTTGATGTTCAAATGTTGAAGTTAAAATGATGCTGTAATAGTGGAGGAAGCTCCTGTTTTCTTTGCGACTTGTGGTAACTCTCTGTGGTACTAAATGAAGGGTTGTTAAATGGTCATGTAACTGTGTTACTGTACATGCAATATGCTTTGTGGACTTCACTGGACAGAGATTGCTATCCGGTTTTGTGATATATTTATATGTATATAGTCTTATTCCATTCCTTTACTTAGATGTGTGTGTATTAGGTAGTTGTCGTGGAATTGTTGACTACATGTTAGATATTGCTGCACCGTCGGAACTAGAAGCACAGGCATTTCACTGCTCTCGCGATAACATCTGCTAACCATTTGTATGTGACCAATAAAGTTTGATTTGATTTGAAGTGTAGAGGCGACTCCGGGATGCTGGCCTTCTAGGCAGAGTTCAGAAGAAAAAGCCATATCTCAGACTGGCCAATAAAAAGAAAAGATTAAGATGGGCAAAAGAACACAGAAACTGGACAGAGGAACTCTGCCTAGAAGGCCAGCATCCCGGAGTCGCCTCTTCACTGTTGAGGTTGGGACTTGTGTTTTGCGGGTACTATTTAATGAAGCTGGCAGTTGAGGACTTATGATGTCTGTTTCTCAAACTAGACACTAATGTACTTGTCCTCTTGCTCAGTTATGCACCGGGGCCTCCCACTCCTCTTTCTATTCTGGTTAGAGCCAGTTTGCAGTGTTCTGTGAAGGGAGTAATACACTGTGTTGTACGAGATCTTCAATTTCTTCGCAATTTCTCGTATGGAATAGCCTTCATTTCTCAAAACAAGAATAGACTGACGAGTTTCAGAAGAAAGTTATTTGTTTCTGGCCATTTTGAGTCTGTAGTCGAACCCACAAATGCTGATGCTCCAGCTACTCAATTAGTCTAAAGAAGTCCAGTTTTATTGCTTCTTTAATGAGCACTACAGTTTTCAGCTGTGCTAACATAATTGCGAAAGGGTTTTCTAATGATCAATCAGCCTATTAAAATTATAAACATAGATTATCTAACACAACGTGCCATTGGAACACAGGAATGATGGTTGCTGATATTGGGCCTCTCTACACCTATGTAGATATTCCATTAGAAATATTCAGTTTCCAGCTACAATAGTTATTTACGACATTAACAATGTCTACACTGTATTTCTGATCAATTTGATGTTATTTTAATGGACAAAAATGACCATTTCTTTCAAAAACAAGGACATTTCTTGTGACCCCAAACTTTTGAACAGTAGTGTACACAATATCTAAAAACTAGCTGCTCCCTCTACAGAGGTTGATTATAAAACTAATACACCCAAGGCAGCTACTAAGCATGATGGAACCACACCTGTGTAAAAAGCACCAGCTTTCAATATACTTTGTATCCCTTTGAATGTTTTCTTTATTTTGGCAGTTACCTGTATATTGAAGAAGCAATGTTTGCCTCTCAATTAGGCATAGCAAACCCTATGATAGTAGCAATATTATATATACATAATCTGTCTACAGGTTAATTATAGGCAAGTAAGTTATATTCAGAAAAACTGATCAGAAAACACTGCCAATTGTATCACTTTGATGGCCTGGCATATATTAATGAAATTACACAGGCCTATAGCACCCCCTATGGGTTGTCGACTGAATAATCCATTACTTGCATAAAGAAGACTACATCACTGTGGCTTTGTTTATGTTTTGTGCTTTCCCGTGGCATTAGCCCTATACTTTCTCTGTACATTTTAATGCATAGGCCTTGGCATAATTGCAATAATTATACAAAACAAAACGTTGGCATGCATTTCCTAGATTCGCCTACTGTAGGCCTATTATCTGTGCTACAGCCTTCCAGAGAGGAAGAGGCGAAGAGAGAGGTTTCACTCTCACCAAAATCTTTCCAAAATAAGCCCAATGCGTTTCTATGGGCTTATTTTGGACCTATGCTTGTCGCCTGCTCTTGGGACAACGACCCCCATTGTTATGGAGACATAAGCATGTCATCATTACATACAGGTCTCTGAGCCTACCCATGCCGACTACTACAACTCTCAGTGCTGCTGGTCTATAGGCTGCCATATATAGGATTCATGCTGTTGTGCTCCATGTGACTCTACATCATCACCCTGCAATCTGGGGAAGAGAATGATAATGCCTCTAGCGGAGTCATGTCAAACGGGGTCATCAGGAGGGATCAGCCAATCGTGAATAATTCAATTGACTACTTCAAAATAGAGATTCTAAAAATCGATGATTTGTAAGGATTTGTAATTTACGTGCATTAATTATTGCCTAGATTCAGTCAGATCAAGTGATAACTGGTGATAGCCGACACCCGCCTAGCTGATGTTTTGAGGGTGTCTGCGTTTGAGCTATCAAATCGGTGATCAGTTGCTCTTGATCATTGTCACAAAGCCACACCCGTCCCACTCTGTTAATAGTACAGAACGAGAAAGTGTACACTATATTGAAATAATGACTCTTAAATTGAAAGTCATTAAACAAAATTCAAAAGATTTCTATCAGCCAAATTGAGGTGTTCCACATTCTAGTGTTCGAACTTGTAAACAAGACTGCATGTGATTTCTCTGAAAGCCAGGCACATTTTTTCATGTACTTATCAATATGGAGATTTTTTGGTATTTTGGTTCGTTAATTAGTCATTTCAAAAAGTTAAAATAAAAAAAATAAAAAAATGGATGACATTTTTTAGTTTATCATAATATCGTCATCAAAACATCATGAATTGTAACCACTTTTAAAATGGACATACATAATTTAAAAGTCAATTTCATAGAGAATGTTAAACTGGACTATCACCCCCCTTCCCCCCCAACAAGATTTAGATGCAAGTGGCTGTTCCACTGGTTGTCATAAGGTGTATGCACCAATTTGTAAGTCGCTCTGGATAAGAGCGTCTGCTAAATGACTTAAATGTAAATGTAAATGTAAATGTAGTAACTTACTTTGAAGAGCTGGTGATTAGGTCTAAATAGGTATTTGGCGTTTGTAGTCAAAATTCTGTGTACTTGTCTTTTTGACTCATTATGAATTTAAAATTCAAATATCTCTGACATGTTTTAAGTCATGCCCCCCTCCGACCTTGACTTTTCATAAATATGTGTATTTAACACACATATGTCTTAAGAATGTTTCATATCGCAAACAGAATTTCTGTTATAAGCATAAGTTTTAAAAGGAAATGTTTTTCACCAGAGTGCCAATTTTTTACATCCTCCTACAGAGCCACATGCAGGTATAACGTTTTGATTTCTACGTATTATCAGAAAGAGCAGTTTCTGAACTTTCCAAAACCCTTACCACTGCCAAATAACTCTAAAAATGGAAGAGATGAGCGCTATTTCCAGTCTTTTTCCAATAATTAATCATTACAATAATTGCAGCAATAACACTTCATTTTAAGGGGTCCTTAATACAATTTAATTACATACATGTAATTACATACATGTGATTTACATTACATACATGTAATTACACGGTGACAAGTATTGTCATTTGTTGTAATAATTCATAGTTACACTGTAATAACATGTAACTGCAATGGTTATGAAAATAAAATAAATAGGAAAAAGATTCCTATGTCTAATGTTTAGATTCTAAAAATAAATAGATTTTTCGCTCTTTTGACTAACTGCAAATGGCTGCATTCTGGTTAATATGCTCCCCTGTTTTTAGTTTGTTTATGAATAAGCTTTTCATCATATCCCCAAGTTGCACAAAATACTTAATTGCCAGCATGAAATACAATATTTCAACTGCTAACAGATGTGCGTATGTATGGTCTAAAGTTTGCGGGGTGGTAAGCACATTCTCACATCAAGATCATTTGTTATAAATGCTAACTTTTTCTTGAAAACTAGCGCGCACACATTTTGGAGTATAGTATGTACATGGTTTATAAATGAGGCCCCTGCCCATCTGAGCAAAATGCCTTGGTCAGGTGGGTTGGGATTTCAAGAGGAAGCAGGAGAAACAAGCCAGCTCAAGGAGGGTCGCTAATGTTTATCAGATAATAAGAACAAAATTCAGTGTTTGCTATTATATGTTAGCTTCCCAAATACTATCTGAAAGATGGGGCAAAATAAGAAAAAGGAGGTGGAAGGCTCAGACGATATGCTTGAGGTTAAAGGCCGGCTGGCTGCACCAGCTGAGAGAGAAATAGTGTTTTATAGGTGCAAATATGGATAGTGAGGAAGAGAAAGAGGAGTTGAGTTCCGAGGGAGGTGGGTGGGTGAGGGGTGTCATGTACACGCTGGGTGAGCAGTACTCCAGTAGCTCTGAAGGTGAATTGGAGGATAGTGAGGATGAATTACTTGGGAAGGAAGGTGTGGCGAGGGCTTCTGAGCTCGAGCCTCATAATGGTAGTCACGAGGCGGATGGTTCTGGTCCAGAGGGAGGGACATTTTTGGAGAAGGTGAACACCTTCCTTTTGGCTGATCCATATGTGGTTTCAGGGTCTGGGAAAATGGAATTGTGCTGTTGAAAGAGTGAATGTAAATACTGTATTCTATACTATTCTAGAGTATCTTAGTCACTTAATGTTTACATATCTGGCGTTACTCATCTCATCTGTATATACTGTTTTCTGTACAATTCTACGGTTTCTCATTCACTTAATAATGCTTACATATCTTGCATTACCCATCTCATATTTATATACCGTTTTTTCTATACTATTCTACTGTATCTTAGTCTGTTTCGCTCTGACATCACTCGTCCGTATGTATATAGTATTATTTCATCCCTACTTAGATTTGTGTGTATTGGGTATATGTTGTGTAATTTGTTAGATGTTATTTGTTAGATATTACTGCACTGTCAGAGCTAGAAGCACAAGCATTTCGCTACACCCACAATAACATCTGCTAATCACGTGTATGTAAAACTTTTATTTGATTGGATTCGAAGTGTATTTGTGATCATTTGCGACGCAGACAAGATGGCGAGTGTGGTGAAACTGAAGAGTCATTGTCTGTTCTATTGATTTTTGATGTTGAGTCTTTACCAGAAAAGGTCATGTTGGGATATATCCGTTATTCCTTACAAGCTTTTGTGCCGAACCCATTACGGTGTTTCAGATGCCAAGCTTATGGGTATGAGGCAGCTTCTGTAGAGTAAGATGGGATAAGGGGGAGGGATCCAGAGAGGCAACTGGTGAATAGTAGAATTGTGCCAGTACAAAGTGATTGGCTTAGCGTTCATTGCTACGGTTATCAACTGTACTGCAGGTATGGAACATAAGTCACAGAAAATAGCTGTTATGGTGGAAGCTGCAGATAAATACTTGGGTTTACAAGATTTGACTGCAGAAGAGTTACAGGGGGTGTTTAGTGGTGGTGTTCCGTCCTCCCAGGCCCATAGCCTGGTGTAGGACCAGATAGGGTTAAATTGTGTAATAGGGTGGTGGGTTTTATAATGGATTTATACTCCAGTCGAGTTGGTGGCGGTAATGCAACATATGTTGGATGCCAACTGCCATTAAAGCTCATCGAAGAAGAACATGCGCAACACGCTCAAAAATAATGACGACCTTGAACTTGCCCACACTGGGGGTAGAGAAGTCAGTGCAAAATCTAGACATGAGAGATTGAACCTTGTTCTCAAGGTATCCGTACACCAAGGGTACAGTGCCTTGCGAAAATATTCGGCCCCCTTGAACTTTGCGACCTTTTGCCACATTTCAGGCTTCAAACATAAAGATATAAAACTGTATTTTTTTGTGAAGAATCAACAACAAGTGGGACACAATCATGAAGTGGAACGACATTTATTGGATATTTAAAACTTTTTTAACAAATCAAAAACTGAAAAATTGGGCGTGCAAAATTATTCAGCCCCTTTACTTTCAGTGCAGCAAACTCTCTCCAGAAGTTCAGTGAGGATCTCTGAATGATCCAATGTTGACCTAAATGACTAATGATGATAAATACAATCCACCTGTGTGGAATCAAGTCTCCGTATAAATGCACCTGCACTGTGATAGTCTCATGTAGAGTATACTGAACAAAAAAGTAAACGCAACATGCAAAACAATACAGATATGCATCTGATGGTCACAGATACCTTAAAATAAAGGTAGAGGCGTGGAATGGAAAACCAGAGTAACTGGTGTGATCACTATTTGTCTCATGCAGTGCGACACATCTTCTTCTGATAGAGTTGACCAGACTGTTGATTATGGCCTGTGGAATGTTGTCCCCTCTTATTCAATGGCTGTGCGAAGTTGCTGGATATTGTTGCTGGAACACACTGTCGTACATGTCGGTCTAGAGCATCCCAAACATGCTCAATGGGTGACATGTCTGGTGAGTATGGAGGCCATGGAAGAACTGAGACATTTTCATCTTCCACGAATTGTGTACAGATCCTTGCGACATGGGGCCGTACATTATCATGTTGAAACATGAGGTGATGGCGGTGGATGAATGGCATGACAATGGGCCTCAGGATCTCATTACCTGTGTAATGATCATGCTGTTTAATTAGCTTCTTGATATGTCACACCTGCATTATCTTGGCAAATGAGAAATGCTCACGAACAGAGATATAAACAAATTTGTCCACAAGATTTGAGAGAAATAAACTTTTGAAACATGGGATCAACACTTTACATGTTGCGTTTATATTTTTGTTCAGTGCTTAAAGATTTGGAATGGATTGATAAACTAGAGTATAGTAATAATGAGTATCATGCGCAATTGGTGCATTTCAGTTGAGCTTATCCAGTTGCACTTGGAAACTAAACATTGTGGCCAACTATTCACATCGAAGTTACAATGCTGCAATCACTAGGCAGCCAACTGCCTATAGTAGGATAGAGAGTTGTTATCAATGAGCCACCTATATCACACAACAAAGTCACGACCCCACGATAGTTGAAATTACAATAAACACATTTATTAACATTATCCAGTAGAACTGTAAAAAGAGTGAGATATAATTTGAGCTTTGGAAATAATTGCTTTCATAAATGCAAGGGGGCGGGCCTCGTTTCACAGGAGCACGAACACCACCATCTCTCTGTCATGGTTTAAAACATGTATTTCTATGTGCTACTACTCATCCAGTAGTGCTGAACTTTGGCCTCAGCCAAGCTCCTTTACTCGTAGATTTTCTTATGTACTTCCTAATTTTACTGTTTATTTGCCATGCGCCCTTGATAAAGAAAATAGCCTTTATTCCAATGCATAAGATTTATCCATTGATTTAGCCTGGTTTTCTGTTGTCACTCAGTTGTTTAGAGTGCTCATTGCTTTGTTTTTTTGGGTGCGCTTGGGTAGTGGTGTTTTCTGTGCCATCTGTGGCTAGAAGTAGTAGGCCATTTATTTAGCTTTATTATTTTCTATCAATATTTGTAATATTTTCTGGATCAGCTGATGATGGTCGACAATATCACCAGACAACTAGCCTACAGCTAGACACCAATGCGTATCCAATCCATCCAAGTATGTGTTAATGACAACAGGCCTATAGTTGACTCTTTCGGTTAGAAACATTAGATTTTGCAATGGCCTAGGCCAACATTATTTTGGATTGGTTTTCACTGAAAACATAATGAAATGTTACGTAGGCATTGTTACACTTAGTGTATTTTCTGAGATCACCAAGATTCATGATTTGTACAGGGTTTAAGTTCAGTCGATAAAACACAGTACTGTGCAGCCGTCTTCATCGACCTGGCCAAGGCTTTCGACTCTGTCAATCACCATATTCTTATCGGCAGACGTAGCCTCGGTTTTTCTAATGACTGCCTTGCCTGGTTCACCAAATACTTTGCAGACAGAGTTCAGTGTGTCAAATCAGAGGGCATGTTGTCCGGTACTCTGGCAGTCTCTATGGGGGTACCACAGGGTTCAATTCTTGGGCTGACTCTTTTCTCTGTTTATATCAATGATGTTGCTCTTGCTGCGGGCGATTCCCTGATCCACCTCTACGCAGACTACACCATTCTGTATACTTCTGGCCCTTCCTTGGACACTGTGCTATCTAACCTCCAAACGAGCTTCAATGCCATACAACACTCCTTCCGTGGCCTCCAACTGCTCTTAAACGCTAGTAAAACCAAATGCATGCTTTTCAACCGTTCGCTGCCTACACCCGCACGCCCGACTAGCATCACCACCTTGGATGGTTCCGACCTAGAATATGTGGACATCTATAAGTACCTAGGTGTCTGGCAAAACTGTAAACTCTCCTTCCAGACTCATATCAAACATCTCCAATCCAAAATCAAAACTAGAGTTGGCTTTCTATTTCGCAACAAAGCCTCCTTCACTCACGCTGCCAAACTTACCCTAGTAAAACTGACTATCCTACCGATCCTCGACTTTGGCGAAGTCATCTACAAAATAGCTTCCAATACTCTACTCAGCAAACTAGATGCAGTTTATCACAGTGCCATCCGTTTTGTTACTAAAGCACCTTATACCACCCACCACTGCGACCTGTATCCTCTAGTCGGCTGGCCCTCACTACATATTCGTTGGCAGACCCACTGGCTCCAGGTCATCTACAAGTCCATGCTAGGTAAAGCTCCGCCTTATCTCAGTTCACTGGTCACGATGGCAACACCCACCCGTAGCACGCGCTCCAGCAGGTGTATCTCACTGATCATCCCTAAAGCAAACACCTCATTTGGCCGCCTTTCCTTCCAGTTCTCTGCTGCCTGTGACTGGAACGAATTGCAAAAATAGCTGAAGTTGGAGACTTTTATTTCCTGCACCAACTTTAAACATCTGTTATCTGAGCAGCTAACCGATCGCTGCAGCGTCCATCTGTAAATAGCCCACCCAATTGACCTACATACTGTTTTTATTTATTTACTTTTCTGCTCTTTTGCACATCAGTATCTCTACCTGCACATGATCATCTGATCATTTATCACTCCAGTGTTAATCTACTAAATTGTAATTATTTGCTCCTATGGCCAATTGATTTCCTACCTCCTCATGCCTTTTGCACACAATGTATATAGAGTCTTTTTTCTCTCTAGTGTGTTATTGACTTGTTTATTGTGTTCTCCATGTGTAACTCTGTGTTGTTGTCTGTTCACACTGCTATGCGTTATCTTGGCCAGGTCGCAGTTGCAAATGAGAACTTGTTCTCAACTAGCCCACCTGGTTAAATAAAGGTGAAATAAAAAAATAAAATGTTCTAATTCAATTGTTAAATGCTTACTAATGACAAATAACACTGTCATTAATGTAAGGAAAGGTAGTGTTTTATGTCACACGATCTGTGAAGACTCCAAGCATTAACTTACGAGTTATGGACAACTCATGAACTAGGGTGTAGAACATGTTTTGATTCAACTCATATATTATATTGAATGTAGGCTACCTGTTCTGCGTGTGTTCATGTGTTTAAAATTACCGGAGAGGGTAGCTACCAGCAAGTGGTGTAGGCCTAGTGGATGGTAAATGCTGTCAAAGAATATGAATATGGATCGCCATCTCAAGACAACTCCTATATGAAGCGTTTTTTTCTCAAAAGTTGCCAGGATGTCTTGTGTCCTACTTATATCAGTACACTTGTAACAACTTAAGCATTACAAAACGTATATTCAATCAAATAAACCTCACCTAGCAAATAAGTCATACATTCTTTTGTTGACCAAATTCGAGACTCTCATTGACCTCTCATTGACCATACAAAAACGATTTGCTTGGAGGGACGAAACAACAAAGAATCGCCGCCTGCTTGAGGGTGAACCGTTTCTACGCTGATTTGTGCCTCACTCTTCCTCTTTTTTACCCAACGTTTGAAAAAAAATGCATTGAAAGAAGGAGTGTAACTTTTTTCACCGTGACCATCAATCAGTTTACCCACCATTTTATTTAAACACTACATCGCTGGCTACCAGTAGGCCTATTTGAAGTTCATGATAGGCTTTGGCGGTATCCAGATTGTTATACTTTCTACCAACCTTGTGCCATCCCAGGATATTTGGTAATACCCTGTCGTGACTGTCCTGTGAGGATCCAAATAGGTCAGATCAGGTTTGGAATGAATACCTTCAACCGGGGGAGGAGGAAACTGGTGGGGGTTAACACATCACGCCTGGTTGGAAATCAAGGAGAGAGGATTCAGGTCTCCCACTCCAAATTCACCCAAGGAATGTGCATTTGTTTCAAAATACTTTTCCCGACTAAATCTAACACGTTCTTAAGCTAATACTGGAACAATATTTCCAACATAGAACGCAGAGAATTGTCAGAGAAGATCAATAGAACACTAATGTAATTTTGTTTATTTTGTGATGTTATAAAGGAAAACTGTAACTGTAACACTACATGTGTGAAGTGGTCATCTTATATGATTTGAGAAACTATAAGAGATAATAGTTTTACATAACTTTGTACAAGTGACAAGTCAGCCTGACGGAACTGCCCCTCTCAAACAAACTGCATAAATGATGGATAACGAAATTAACATACCAGACCAGAGAGACGTTTATAGTGGTCTGAACTCTGAATCTCAACACGAGGTCGAGACGATAAACTCCCCTACCGTACAATCACTGGTATGATGATCCTGTCAATTAGTCAGCTAATTGAAGAGGATCCTTCTGAAGACAATGGCTGTGAAACATCCTCTAGTGATGTCCCTCTAACCAACAAGCAGGATTAAAGAAACCTAACAAACCACCTACAGAAATGGAAGAAGTGTTACGGCCGTTGTTGGTGGTGGAAGAAGAGGAGGACCAATACGCAGCGTGGTAAGTGTCCATATTGATTTAATAGAACAATCGAACACTGAAACAAAACAATAAAGCGACAACGAACGAAACAGTCCTGTACGGTGAATACACAAAACACAGAACAGAAAATAATCACTCACAACTCAAGAGTGAAAATAGGCTACCTAAGTATGTTTCTCAATCAGGGACATCGATAGATAGCTGCCTCTGATTGAGAACCATACCAGGCCAAACACAGAAATCCCAAATCATAGAAAAAAAGAACATAGACTGCCCACCCCAACTCACGCCCTGACCATACTAAAACTAAGACAAAACAAAGGAACTAAGGTCAGAACGTGACAAGAAGAGGAAGTGTCATATCCATTTCGACCTACAGAAGAGGAAGTGTCATATCCATTTCCACCTACAGAAGAGGAAGTGTCATATCCATTTCCACCTACAGAAGAGGAAGTGTCATATCCATTTCCACCTACAGAAGAGGAAGTGTCATATCCATTTCCACCTACAGAAGAGGAAGTGTCATATCCATTTCCACCTACAGAAGAGGAAGTGTCATATCCATTTCCACCTACAGAAGAGGAAGTGTCATATCCATTTCCACCTACAGAAGAGGAAGTGTCATATCCATTTCCACCTACAGAAGAGGAAGTGTCATATCCATTTCGACCTACAGAAGAGGAAGTGTCAGAACCAGAAGAAGATGATGATGATCCCATCAGTTATAGTCAAATGATTGTTGAAGATTATCCCAATGATTGTGATAAAAAAAAGAGGATTTAGTGGAGGAAATTGATGGAACATCTCACGCTAGCCAACAACCACAACCACGTACAGAAACAGAGATGCAATATAGCCTGGTCCCCAAATCATATACAATGGAATTTAGGCAGACTGACAAACCAACAAAATCTTGAAAGTGCATCCAGGGCCTACCCGATTACGCCTCCGTGGCTGTGGCCATGGCATGTAACCGATCCTATTCAAAATATCATTATTATAATGACCCCTTTTTGGAGGGGAAGCGTGTGTACCAGGACAAGTGGAAGACACTGCATAGGATACAGCTGCATGCCTACATATGGTTACTGAGGTGAAGCAGTGCACAGTTTATGGAACCAAGACACTGGCAGGGGAATATTTCCAGCCACAATGTCAATGGACACATTCTGTGTGATGTCCTGAGTGACTTGATTTGACAACCGTAAAACAAGAAAAACCCTAACAAGTGAAGGTGCAAGAGACAAGTTGTCCCAAATCAGAGATGTATGGGTAGAGCGCTTGCCCCTACTGTACAACCCTGGCCATACTGTCACAGAAGATGAACGGCTTGTTCCATTCAGATGGCACTGTCCCTTTAGGTAGTACATGCGCAGCAAAAGAAGATCGTATGGCATCAAGATATGGGTCGCTTGTGATGCTGAGCATGGATTTAGAAATTTATACAGGAAAATCAGGAGTACCTGAAAAGAATCAGGGAATGCAGGTGGATTTGGACATGGTAGAAGGGCTCGAAGATCGCATGATCATGTGGGACAACTTATTCACACCCTAAGAGCTGCTGGATAGGGGCTTGACCATGCTGGGAACAGTGAAGAAAAACAAGCCCGAACTGCCCAATGAGCTTCTGTGAATTCAGGAGAGAAAGCTGCATGTTCTAAATTTGCCTCACCAGGACTAAGGCGACAACCAACAACTACTGTCCCAAGAAAAACAAAAATGTGACTTTGATCAGCACATTCCACAAAAATGGAGCAGTGAGCCAGAGAGAGAGGCCAAAAAGCCACAGATGATTTTTGACTACAACGCTACGACAGAAGGAGTTGACAACAAATCCCCAGGAACGTACAACTGCCAGTGGTAGATGGCCTTACGGTCCTCTTCAACAACATCATCGACATGTCCGCCTACGACGCCTTTGTCCTGTAGATTGAAACGGACCGTCAGTGGGGAAAAGGAAAGCGGCATTGACAAAGGCTTTTCCTGCAGCAATAGAGCAAGGAAATTGTGACCCCCCCCCCCCATATCCAAAGCCAGAAAGTTAGGCCTCGACCACAGGGGCTGTATCTGCTGTGCAGGAAATCCAAGATAAAAAGCCATCCAGACCCATTCCATTTGTGGATGAAGAGGGTAGCGTAAAAGAGAGAATATTCACGGTGTAAGGGCTGTGGCTGACTATGTGACAGCAAGACCTCTACCGTTGGCCCGCATTGCAATTAAATGCATCTGCAAAAGGGCACACAGTCATATTCTGTCAAGCATATCCATCATGTAATGGAACATTGGGGAAGTCTATAGTGTTGCGTCTATGAATTTATACATGGCTGGGTCTAATCCTGAATGCTGATTGGTTAAAACCGCATTCCAGCCGGTGTCTATTCTATAAGCTAAATCTATGATGTTAAAATACCTATTTACTCTGTTCCATCTGACTGTGCAATCCACTGTCTCATCAGCCCAGCCAGGCACTTTATAAACTTCTCCTCTATAAAAATAATCTAGAAATGATCTCCCATTTCTTTCAACAGAGGAGATTTATATAAACCTTGCTGTCTCTCCCTCTGATATTTGCAACATTGTTTCAATATTTAAATTTGATCTACGGGTGTCCCATAGTAATGAACGTGTGGGGATGAGACAGACAGGCAGGCAGCATTTCTTATCCAGTCAAAATCATGAATCAGCATAGTTTTTATGGATATACAAAGAACTATCAATTGAAAACAGTGAGTGGAAACTGATGCTTCACATTTATACATCCGGTGAAATGTCTGTCTCATTGTTCTGTGATGTTACTGTATGGCTCTGTCAGGGACGTCCTACTGTCACGAGTGTAATATTACAGTTGACCACTAGAGTGTCCCACACCACATATAATCATTACAGTCACTGTGAATTGTTACTCAATAGTTGCTACAATAAATGCTGGTAAACTTGAATTACACAGTATGAAGACATATTTGTGCAGAATTTATATGACATACATTCTTCAAGTATATAATTTCTACAAACAGATGACATGGTCAGTAATGCAGAAATCACTTACCCTGGGTAGGCAGAATATAATGAAAAATGTTGTCAACCTTTTTGTTGTTCTGAGATTCATATTGATGACTATGTAACTGTATTGTCCACCTGATTTTCATTAACTAAGGAGCTTTTTCCATGTCCATATGCTGTGCTTTTTGGTAGTCTAGTCCCTTCACCATTTATACCCATCACACAAGACGGTAAACAGAACAGCAGGGGAAGATGAAGTATCAGTAGGATGGATCTTATTCTTTCCATCTGTGGAAGATCTGGTGTTGGCCCCCTGTTTAGCAACATGACAACACTGAGACTTGATCATCCTTCAGGGTGACCTCTCTCCAGGTCACAATCTGATGGATTATTCTCTGTGTGTGACGACACTATCGCCCACCACACTCACCCCTGTCATCATGAAGTGCTTCGAGAGGCTGGTCATGGCCCACATCAAGGCCAGCATGCCAGGCACACTGGACCAAATCCAATTTGCCTACCGCTCCAACAGATCCATGGAAGATGCCATTTCTATAGCTTTTCACACATCCCTAACACATCTGGACAAGAGGAACACCTATTGGAGAATGCTATTCATTGACTACAGTTCAGCATTCAACACTATTGTTCCCTCCAAGCTTGTCACCAAGCTCAGAGCCCTGGGTCTGGACACTACCCTCTGCAACTGGATCCTGGACTTCCTGACGGGCAGACCAAAGGCTGTGAGGATTGGCAACAACACCTCCTCCACACTGACTCTTAACACAGTGGCCCCCCAGGGGTGTGTCCTAAGCCCACTGCTGTACTCCCTGTTCACCCACGACAGCTTGGTTTTGCACCACACCAACTCCATCATCGAGTTTGCTGACGACACCACAGTTGTAGGCTGATAACCTGGCAATGAACTGGCATTGTTGTGCCAGGATGACAACCTCTAAACAAGGTTGATCGTTGACTTCAGGAAGCAGAAAATGGAACACAGCCCGATCCACATCAACTGGACTGCAGTAGAGAGAGTCAGCAGTTTTAAGTTCCTCGGCATTACACAGATGCAGTGCCTGTCTAGCTCTCATTTACATACGTTAGATCCTGCTAACAAGGGGATTTCACAGAATCAACGGACTGAGTAACATTTAATTTAATCCTCCATGTGTGTCCATGATGTGTCACCTGGTTAGCGGTCAGATGTACCTACATTTGTATCTCCTTATACAGTATGTCTTAGAAACAAATGTACTGCTTCCATAAAAAGGGCTAAGTCAAGCTCATTCATGAATCCTATTTCTGACCCTTGTGGTGATCCGCTAAGTTTTGGAAGGATTTTAAACCACTAAAAAGAAGCAGCCACACCTCTCTGCCCAATGAGGTTCTATTTAACTACAGTACTTATCAAGTTTGAAGGTAAGACCCAGGTGCAGACAGTGTCGAAGTAACAAACGGTTATTCATTTTAACACGGGAAGGCAAAGGTACAGGATGGCAGGCAGGCTCAGGGTCAGGACAGGCAGAAAGGACAAAACCAGGAAAACTATCAAATAGACAAGGCAGGAGCAAGGGAAAAAACATTGGTAGGTTTGAGGAACAAAACAAACTTGCACAGACAGACAGAAAACACGGGTATAAAAACTACCCAGGGGATAATGAGGAAGATGGGTGACACCTGGAGGGGGGTGGAGACCAGCACAAGGACAGGTGAAACATCAGGGTGTGACAGTACTATAAAAGGCTAAACTGAAATAACCGATGTGTTTAACCAACATTTTATCGCAGCAGGCTATTTATTTGAAAGGGCAAATAGCAGCAATAAGGACAACTCTGAAAAGACTTAATGACAGAAACTCATCTCTTATGCACCCCTGTTCAATCACAGACTTGCCTGCTACTGTAAATGGTGACCCATTGTTATTTCTTCAGCAAGTCACTACTAGGGAAGTTCTAGACACTCTCTTTGTTGTTGATGTTAAAAAGTCCACTGGGGCAGACATGCTTGACCTGTGTCTTCTACGGGTTGCTGCACCTCTGATTGTGGAGCCCTTGACACATCATCTTTTTTTATCTGTCCATTCTCTTAGGTATTATTGCTAAGGTGTGGAAGTTGGCCCTTGTTCTCCTGATCCACAAAGGTGATGATCCCTGTGATCTTAATAATAATAATCACCCAATAATAATAATCACCCAATAATAATCACCCAATCTCAAAACGTTCAAGTCTAGCGAAAATATTAGAACTCTTGGTACATTTTCAGCTGCGGTCCTTTTAAGATTAAAAATTGTATTCTGAACTCTCACCAGTCAGGCCTTTAGGCCAGAACACAGCATCATCTGAGCTGCTTCTCTAGTCATAAATGGCATGAAGTAGATAAAACACTAGCATTATGCTGCCCTTTATATTTATCTGTCGAAAGTATTTGATATGCTTGATCATACACTCTTGCTACGGAGGTCTGGAACATGCCTGTGTCTGGTTTTAAAAATGACCTGTATGACAGAACTCAATGTATATCTGCTTATGGAGCTCAGTCTAATTTTCTTAACATAACCAAAGGAGCGCCACAAGGCTCAATACTAGGCCCTTTACTGTTCACTTTTTACATGAATAATGTTGGTTTCTCTGAAAACCTCTAGATTTCTCCAGGTCTCGTAAAATTGATCCTTAAGACCTGCGTGCATATCTGTGCCTTGAGAGGAACCTAAATTGAGCTTGTGCCCAATTAGTAATTGACTGCAGCAACTCAATCTACTTCCACTTGACAGCTTCTGTGTTAAAACCTCTAGATTCAGTCTACTACACACCGTTGCGTTTTATCACTGGTGATCATATGTCATATGTCTCATTTAGTTATTTTGGCTGGGAGCCTCTGACTACCAGAAGGGCCTAACCTAGGTTATTATTTGTATGTAGCACATGTTGCACTTCTCCAGAAACTCCAATACTACCTCACCTCACTTTTAAATTGGAAATCTAGCAACTATAAGACTCGCTCATAAGACTGGTTAGTTCTAGAGGTTCCGCAAGTTCTCCTTCAAGTTAGGGAAAACTGCTTTCAGTTACCATGCTCCTCAGTCCTACATGTCACTCTAAAACGTGATTCTTTGGCCGCAAAAATTGAATTTAGGGATCTGATCAAAAAATGTACGTGTTTTGATTGATTGTATATATTTGTTTTTTAATGCCCTTTTTTGAATGTAACGTGATTTATTTCATATGTTGTAACTGTAATTGTGTAGTGATCATGCAAGAATAGTTGCTTACATTGCTCGAGCTGTTGTTCTCAGGGCACCATTGGAAATGACACCATGCTCTCAATGGGTTCCCCTGGCTAAATAGAGGCACTTGAAGAAACACTGCTACTCTTGGACGTAATGTTCTTTCATACCCCGAAAATTAGATATAGGTTTTATCGTGCCTTCAGAGAGTATTCACACCCCTTGAGTTATTCAAATTGTTGTCGTGTTACAGACTGAATTCAAAATGGATTAAATGTATTTTCTTATCTCACCCATCTACACACAATACCACATAAGTGAAACTGAAAATGTATTGAAAATGAAATACAGAAATATCCCATTTAAATAAGTATTCACACCCCTGAGTAAATACATGTTAGAATTACCTTTAGGTATTGATTACAGCAGTGAGTCTTTGTGGGTACGTCTCCAAGAGCTTTCCACACCTGGAATGTGCAACATTTGCCCATTATTCATCAAGCTATGCCAAATTGTTTGTTGATTATTGCAAGACAACAATTTTCCCCCGGGAACATTCAATGTTTTCTTGGTAAGCAACGTCAGTGTAAATTTGTCCTTGTGTTTTAGGTTACTGTACTGCTGAAAACTGTGTTCTCCCAGTGTCTGGTGGAAGGCAGACTGAACCAAGTTTTCCTCTATGATTTTGCCTGTGCTTAGCTCTAGTGCTTTTCATTCTTTTCAAGAAAACTCCCTAGTCCTTGCCGATGACAAACATACCCATAACATGATGTAGCCACTACCATGATTGAACATATGAAGTGGTAGTCAGTGATGTGTTGTGTTTTGAACACAAGCAACATGTTCAATGTCTCGCTGGCCTTAATTTGATGTACGCATTTTCTGAGGAAACTCTGAATACTGGAGAGATCAAAGACATTATGGGTAAACTAGTGTCGTTGCAAAAGGGATTTGGCAGTAAAACAAGACAAGGAGCAAAGTTAGGTTTGTATGTTACAAACTGTGTGGCTAAAAACACTAATTAAAAAATCAAGAAAATAAGGGTTCCTCAAGAGTTCTTTGGAAAAGATGATTTTCCTATGTGGAACCATAATGACTCAAATAACCCTTTGAGTCACTCACCCTTTGAGTTCACAAAAGGGTTATTTGCTCTTTTGGTGATTAATTGAAATGTAGGAGAGGTGACTCATTTGAATATTTGGGGGCATGGTTGCCTCATAGCTCTTTTTGTGTAATCGTGAGTAAGAGTGTCATTCCAGTTGATCAAATGTGTTGTGTTATGCCATTAAAAGGATATATAATCATGGCCAGCAGTGATGGTGTCTTGTAAAAGACTTGTGTATGGCCTTGTCATTTTAGAACGGTTGACTAAATCAGCCCGTGGTTCTCAGTTCTCTTGTCAGGGACCCCCAGCTGGTCAGAGGTAGTTCTCACTTAACTCAACTTGTTCATTAACACAATATTAACACCCTTATGGAATTTTAACAATATTATATGGCTGACCAGAATAAGAAACCATGTATTGTTCTTCAAAGTTATCTACAAATAACCTTTTCAGATTGAGAAAGGTTCCTTTATAGAACCATTCTCCATAAAGGGTTCTACTAAGAACCATAAAAAAGGGATTGTAACCATAGCGGAACAATTTTTTGGGGGCTATATAGAACTTTTTTTTAATGGTTCTTTATAGAACCTTAGGAAAGGGGTCTTTATAGCACCAGACAAGTTCCATTCAGAACCTTATGAGCATGGTTCTTTATTGAACCTTCAAAAAAAGGGTTCTAATATAGCACTAAAAAAGGGTTCCGCTATGGTTACAAGCCAAAGAACCCCTATCTGACACTAATTAGAAACATGTATTTTTAGTGCGTAGAGCATTTACTTTGAAAATCATGCATACATAGCCTGGTCCCAGATCTGTTTGTGTGGTCAGTCACCATAGATGTTGACAAGACAGTATAAACAGCTCTGGGAACAGGCTAATGCATACTTAGAAGTCTGCATAATGTATGAAATACAATGGGATGGGACGGAAACAAAGCAACATGTGTGAACAGTTACTGAAACAGTATTCAAACGTTCTGATGCCATTATCTTAAAGATCCTGTACCTGGTCTGTGAGTAATTTAAACACATTGATGATGGAATCTGAGTATTTGTAATTGTTCCGCCTTCTCATATGCTCCACATTTGCATTCTTCAAGGATGATTTTACTTAATTATTTATTTTATGTGGTGCTTTTTCCTTCGATTCTATAGTTCCCATATGCTTTCAGATCCCATGAGGTTTACTGGACCTTTTGCAGTGACTCACTCCCATCAACATACAGTAGATGATTAGTATGACAGTATCAGTCTGTCTGTGTGTCTGTCTGTGTCTTTCTGTCTGTCTTTCTGTGTCTGTCTGTCTGTCTGTCTGTCTGTCTGTCTGTCTGTCTGTCTGTCTGTCTGTCTGTCTGTCTGTCTGTCTCTGTCTGTCTGTCTCTCTGTGTCTGTCTGTCTCTCTGTGTCTCTGTGTCTGTGTGTCTGTCTCTCTGTGTCTGTCTGTCTTTGTGTCTTTGTGTCTGTCTTTGTGTCTTTGTGTCTTTGTGTCTGTCTGTCTGTCTGTCTGTCTGTCTGTCTGTCTGTCTGTCTGTCTGTCTGTCTGTCTGTCTGTCTGTCTGTCTGCCTGTCTGTCTGTGTGTCTGTCTGTCTCTCTGTGTCTGTGTGTCTGTCTCTCTGTGTCTGTCTGTCTGTCTGTGTCTGTCTGTCTGTCTGTGTCTTTGTGTCTTTCTGTCTGTGTCTTGCTGTCTGTGTCTTGCTGTCTGTGTCTTTGTGTCTTTCTGTCTGTGTCTTGCTGTCTGTGTCTTGCTGTCTCTGTCTGTCTGTCTGTCTGTCTGTCTGTCTGTCTGTCTGTCTGTCTGTCTGTCTGTGTCTGTCTGTGTCTGTCTCTCTGTGTCTGTGTGTCTGTCTGTCTCTCTGTGTCTTTGTGTCTTTCTGTCTGTGTCTTGCTGTCTGTGTCTTGCTGTCTCTGTCTGTGTCTTTGTGTCTCTGTCTGTCTGTCTGTCTGTCTGTCTTTCTGTCTGTCTTTCTGTCTGTCTTTCTGTCTGTCTGTGTCTTTCTGTCTGTGTCTTTCTGTCTGTGTCTTTGTGTCTTTCTATCTGTGTCTTGCTGTCTGTGTCTGTGTCTTTCGGTCTCTGTCTGTCTGTCTGTCTGTCTGTCTGTCTCTCTGTCTCTCTGTGTCTGTCTCTCTGTGTCTGTCTCTCTGTGTCTGTCTGTCTTTGTGTCTTTGTGTCTGCCTGCCTGTCTGTCTGTCTGTCTGTCTGTCTGTCTGTCTGTCTGTCTGTCTGTCTGTCTGTCTGTGTCTTTCTGTCTGTGTCTTTGTGTCTTTATGTCTGTGTCTTGCTGTCTGTGTCTTGCTGTCTGTGTCTTTGTGTCTTTCTGTCTGTGTCTTGCTGTCTGTGTCTTGCTGTCTCTGTCTGTCTGTCTGTCTGTCTGTCTGTCTGTCTGTCTGTGTCTTTGTGTCTGTCTGTCTGTGTCTATCTGTCTGTGTCTTTCTGTCTTGTTTAGAGTACAATGTTACCACTCAGAATGTAGCCATTTACTGACACAACAAAAAGTGCCTCTGTCTGGAGGTTTGGTTGTCTGGACCCAAGGCTATATCCATCCATCCATCCATCCCTGCCTCTGGAAAAGTAATGCCTGGTCTTCCCCACAGAGAGAACTCATTATGGGACAGTACAGAAGCTTCCCACTCCAGAGCCGAGGATCTGCAAGAAAGCCTAACTCCTTGACCTCAGATGGGAGGGAATGGAGAAGACGAGAGCTAAGGAAGCTTGTATTTTCTCTGTACAATTATACATTGACTTACTGTAGCTCCATTTTAATGTTTCTGGTAGCACTGTTTGAATGTTTCTGGTTGCTCCATTTGAATGTATCTGGTAGCTCCATTTGAATGTTTCTGGTAGCTCCATTTTAATGTTTCTGGTAGCTCCGTTTGAATGTTTCTTGTTGCTCCATTTGAATGTATCTGTTAGCTCCATTTTAATGTTTCTGGTAGCACTGTTTGAATGTTTCTGGTTGCTCCATTTGAATGTATCTGGTAGCTCCATTTGAATGTTTCTGGTAGCTCCATTTGAATGTTTCTGGTAGCTCCGTTTGAATGTTTCTGGTTGCTCCATTTGAATGTATCTGGTAGCTCCATTTGAATGTTTCTGGTAGCTCCATTTGAATGTTTCTGGTAGCTCCATTTGAATGTTTCTGGTAGCTCCATTTGAATGTTTCTGGTAGCTCCATTTGAATGTTTCTGGTTGCTCCGTTTGAATGTTTCTTGTTGCTCCATTTTAATGTATCTGTTAGCTCCATTTGAATGTTTCTGGTAGCTCCATTTGAATGTTTCTGGTAACTCCATTTGAATGTTTCTGGTTGCTCCATTTAAATGTATCTGGTTGCGCCATTTGAATGTTTCTGGTAGCTCCGTTTGAATGTTTCTGGTTGCTCCATTTGAATGTTTCTGGTTGCTCCATTTAAATGTATCTGGTAGCTCCATTTGAATGTTTCTGGTAGCTCCATTTGAATGTTTCTGGTTGCTCCATTTGAATGTTTCTGGTAGCTCCATTTGAATGTTTCTGGTTGCTCCATTTAAATGTATCTGGTTGCGCCATTTGAATGTTTCTGGTAGCTCCGTTTGAATGTTTCTGGTTGCTCCATTCGAATGTTTCTCGTTGCTCCATTTAAATGTATCTGGTAGCTCCATTTGAATGTATCTGGTAACTCCATTTGAATGTTTCTGGTTGCTCCATTTGAATGTTTCTGGTAGCTCCATTTCAATGTTTCTGGTTGCTCCATTTAAATGTATCTGGTAGCTCCATTTGAAAGTTTCTGGTAGCTCCATTTTAATGTATCTGTTAGCTCCATTTGAAAGTTTCTGGTAGCTCCATTTGAATGTTTCTGGTTGCTCCATTGAAATGTATCTGGTAACTCCATTTGAATGTTTCTGGTAGCTCCATTTGAATGTTTCTGGTAGCTCTGTTTGAAAGTTTCTGGTAGCTCCATTTGAATGTTTCTGGTAGCTCCATTTGAACGTTTCTGGTAGCTCCATTTGAATGTTTCTGGTTGCTCCATTTGAATGTCTCTGGTTGCTCCATTTGAATGTATCTGGTAGCTCCAATGTAATGTCTTCCGTGCTACAGTACTAGTACTTGTACAGCATATCAAATCAGGAGGTTTGGAGGTTTGGACATAATGAACCATGGAACTGCTATATTAATATAGGAAGCATCATGTTACATATCAGACTGTTAAGGATGTTGCTCCATCAATGTATCAATGCTGGTACAGTACATAGACATGTTTGGTGTAGTTACGGACTTTACACTGTGCAACAAGGCCTATCTCTTGTTCCAGTGTACAGTAGCTTTGACTTGTCCTCCTATTGCTGTGATAAGAATTATGATTTCATAGACGATACATAGTCTGGCAGTACATAGACATGTTTGGTGTAGTTATTGACTCACTATAAAACTGGTCCTCATATCTTTGGTAACAAACACAATTTCTTTGGAAGCAAACATGCTGTTACTGGTCAGTGGTCGGTAAGGCATGGCTATACAGTTAATGTACAGTTACTGGGAAGAAAGACCTATCGTCTGACACGTTGCGGTCGAGTCACGTCTGCTAAAGACACCCAGGCTAACCCAAAGCCCCGAGACAGGCTAGGGGAGAGCCTCTTTGGAATGATGAGTAAACCCTCGGAATGCGTTCCCTGTTTTTTTACACCGTAACCATCCCACTCCCATGCAGAGCACGTCTGGTGCCACGTTTCACTGAGACAACACTCAAAAGTTAGCCTGATCCTAGATCTGTTTGTGCTGCCTTGCCTACATCTATGGTCATTGGCATGACATTGACCATACGAGTGTGCAAGACAGCACAAACAGATCTAGGATCAGGCTCCTCAAATGTCATCCTTTAATGCAGTTTTGACTTTTTAAAATCTAAACTCTGGTGACATCACCCCACTGTGTCTCCCAGTCTTATTTTGTCTCCCAGTATATCAGGAAGGTAAGACCCAGATGCAGAAACATCGAATTAACAATGGTTTAATAATCCAACAGAGGCAGGCAATAGACAGGTCAAGGCAAGCAGGGGTCAATAATCCAGAGGTGGGGCAAAGGTACCGGTCGGCAGGCAGGGTCAGGGGCAGGCAGAGTGGTCAGGCAGGTGGGCTCAGAGTCAGGACAGGCAAGGGTGAAAACCAGGAGGGCGAGAAAAAGAGAGACTGGGAAAAGCAGGAGCTGAGAACCAAAACGCTGGTTTATTTGACAAACAAGAGGAACTGGCAACAGACATACAGAGAACACAAGTATAAATACACAGGGGATAATGGGGAAGATGGGCGACACCTGGAGGGGGGGTGGATGCAATCACAAGGACAGGTGAAACAGATCAGGGTGTGACACAGTAAGCATACAGTACAATTAAGTCGCCATTGTGTAGAGTGAGACAATCATATATATATATTTGCCTTTCCACCAGATTGTACTAGCCAATTTCTAAATGGCTTATTATTGTCTGACCTTCACTCACTGAGGACAACACCAGTTCCTGTTCCTCTTGCACAGATCGTTGCTTTGTCACTGTCACTCAACCTTGCATTTAATATTTTTTGTTGCCGTTCATTTTCAGACATTTCAACCTTGCATTTAATATTTTTTGTTGCCGTTCATTTTCAGACATTTCAACCTTGCATTTGTGATGCAGTACAGTGGTAATGTTGTTCTAACACAGATTTTAAAAATCAAGCCCCCGCCCCACCTTACCCGAAATATCTCTCTCTCTCTCTCTCTCAATTCAATTGAAGGGCTTTATTGGCATGATAAACATATGTTAACATTGCCAAAGCAAGTGAAATAGATCATTAACAAAAGTTTGAAAAACAATACAAATTAAAAAAGTTCCAAAAGAATAAAGACATTACAAATCTCATTATGTGCAAATAGCTCAAATAGAAAAGGGAAAATAAATGAACATAAATATGTGTTTTGTTCTTCACTGGTTGCCCTTTTCTTGTGACAACAGGTCAAAAATCTTGCTGTGATGGCACACCGTGGTAAATCACCCAATAGATATGGGAGTTTATCAACATTGGGTTTGTTTTCAAATTCTTTGTGTGTGTGTGTAATGTGAGGGAAATATATGAGGGAAATATCCTCAAATATGGTCATACATTTGGCAGGAGGTTAAGTGCAGCTCAGTTTACACCTCAGTTTGTGGGCAGTGTGCACATAGCCTGTCTTCTCTTGAGAGCCAGGTCTGCCTATGGCAGCCTTTTTCAATAGCAAGGGTATGCCGAGTCTGTCAAAGCTTTCCTTGAGATTGGGTCACTCACAGTGGTGAGGTATTCTGCCACTGTGTACTCTCTGTTTAGGTCCAAATAGCATTCTAGTTTGCTCAGTTTTTTGTTAATTCTTTCCAATGTGTCAAGTAGTTATCTTTTGGTTTTCTCATGATTTGGTCTAATTGTGTTGCTGTCCTGGGGCTCTGTAGGGTCTGTTTGTGTTTGTGAACAGAGGCCCAGGACCAGCTTGCTTAGGGGGCTCTACTCAGGTTAATCTCTCTGTATGCGATGGCTTTGTTATGGATGGGTTGGGAATCGCTTCCTTTTAGCTGGTTGTAGAATTGAATGGCTCTTTTCTGGATTTTGATAATTAGCGGGTATCGGTCTAATTCTGCTCTGCATGCATTATTTGGTGTTTTACGTTGTACACAGAGGATATTTTTGCAGAATTCTGTTTGGAATTCAATTTGGTGTTTGTCCCATTTTGTGAATTCTTGTTTGGTGAGCCATAAAGGGCAATGGGTTCTATAACTGATTAAAATATTTTAGCCAGATCCTAATTGTCAAATTTTGTACCTTTTGATGGCATAGAAGGCCCTTCTTGCCTTGTCTGTCAGCTTGTTCACAGCTTTGTGGAAGTTACCTGTGGCGCTGATGTTTAGGCCAAGGCTGTAACGGCTTTCTTCCTGGGAAGGAGAGGAGGACCAAAATGCAGCGTGGTTAGAGTTCTTGTTTTTTTTTAATGAGAGAAACCAAACATGAATACAAAACAATAAACGTGGCAAAGACAGGAAACAATCACCCACAAAATATCCAAAGAACATGGCTGCCTAAATATGGTTCCCAATCAGAGACAATGATAAACACCTGCCTCTGATTGAGAACCAATCTAGGCAACGATAGACTTACATAAACACCTAGAATGAACATAACCCCATAAATCTACAAAACCCCTAGACAGTACCAACACTCTGGATGAGACAAAAAACATACATCACCCATGTCACACCCTGGCCAAAATAATAAAGAAAACAAAGATAACTAAGGCCAGGGCATGACAAAGGTATGTATAGTTTTGTGTGCGCTCTAGGGCAACGGGGTCTAGATGGAATTTGTATTCGTGGTCCTGGCAACGGGACCTTTTTTGGAACACCATTATTTTTGTCTTACTGAGATTTACTGTCAGGGCCCAGATCTGACAGAATCTGTGCAGAGGATCTAGGTGCTGCTGTAAGCCCTCCTTGGTTGGGGACAGAAGCACCAGATAATCAGCATACAGTAGACATTTGACTTCATATTCTAGTAGGGTGAGGCCGGGTGCTGCAGACTGTTCTAGTGCCCTTGCTAATTTGTTGATATATACTGTATGTTGAAGAGAGTTGTCTCACCCCACGGCCCTGTGGAAAGAAATGTGTTTTTTTAAACAAATGTTAACCACACACTTGTTGTTTGTGTACATGGATTTTATAATGTTGTATGTTTTTCCATCAATCTGTATAGCAGACTCTCATGCCAAATTTAGTCTAAAGCTTTGCCTTTGTTTTGGTTTGTTTGTTTGTCAAGATAGGGTGTGCAAGGTGAATACGTGGTCTGTCTTACAGTAATTTGGTAAAAAGCCAATTTGACATTTGCTCAGTACATTGTTTTCACTGAGGCAATGTACGAATCTGCTGTTAATGATAATGCAGAGGATTTTCCTAAGGTTGCTGTTGACGCATATCCCACGTTAGTTATTGGGGTCAAATTTGTCTCCATTTTTGTGGATTGGGGTGATCAGTCTTTGGTTCCAAATATTGGGGAAGACGCCAGAGACAATATTGATGTTAAAGAGTTTAAGTATAGCCAATTGGAATTTGTGGTCTGTATATTTTATCATTTCATTGAGGATACAGTACCATCAACACCACAGGCTTGGAAGGTTGGAGGGTTTTGGGTTGGAGGGTTTGTATTTAGTTTGGTAGTTCATTCAATGTAATTGGAGAATCCAGTGGGTTCTGGTAGTCTTTAATAGTTGATTCTAAGATTTGTATTTGATCATGTATATGTTTTTGCTGTTTGTTTTTTGTTATAGGGGCGGCAGGTAGCCTAGTGGTTAGAGCATTGGCCCAGTAACCGAAATGTTGCTAGATCGAATCCCAGAACTGACAAGGTAAAAATCTGACGTTCTTCCCCTGAACAAGGCAGTTAACCCACTGTTCCTAGGCCGTCATTGTAAATAAGAATTTGTTCTTAACTGACTTGCCTGGTTAAATAACATTTTAAAAGATTGGAGAAGTGGTTTACCCATACATCTCCATTTTGAATAAATAACTTTTCATGTTGTTTGTTTAGTGTTTTCCAATTTTCCCAGAAGTGGTTATGGGATTCTTCAATTACATTGAGATGACTTCTGACGTGCTTTTTCAGATGGAATCAAAAATGATGACGAATCAACCCTGGTCGATCATTTGTTTTGGAAGAGGTAGTAAGAAGACAGCTTTGAGGTTTCTTCAAGTCATCTTTTTGCAATCCTCAAAGTTTATCTCATGCATGCTCAACTCTTCTCTTTAATATTCCACATCTCAGTTGAACCAATGCAGGTTATAATGCTATTATTGTAAAGTTAATATTGCATTGGTATTAACATGAGAAACATAATAAAAAAAGTGGATAACACTGATGTTGTCTTGTTTACTGGTATCTAATCAAGTAGTTGATGACATCATGGCATTGCAATGTCTTTAGACATTTATTACAAACTTGTGTGGGCATTTGCTGACTCAAATGCTTGGTTGAAATTGCCCATCCCATTTGTTCTCATAGCTCTGTCTGTTTATGGGTCAGGAATGGCAGGTGGCCTCAGTGCTGCCGGAGGACACAAGTGTGTCAGATCAGATGGTGACGGTGTCATCTCACCACATTCCGTGGCCCTTCCCTTTGGCCCAGCTTCAGGAGCCGCCATGACATGGCATAATTTATGGCCTCCATTTTTATGGTTTGTTTCAGGGCACATTACAGACACATTTAGTAACACCATCTCAGTGACTAATCTTTAGGTGTGCTTGTCTAGACATTGCACAGACTTCACACAGGGCAAAGCGAGGAGTTACTACTGAGAGAAAGGCAGCTGTTTGAGTGGCTGGACAGATTGAGGTTATCAGATTACGTCATCGAGTATCACAGGAGAAATTGACATGGGTATGGTGTCCATATTAGGACAGCCATATGAATACTGTAGGGGTCACAAGACTTCACTATTGACCAACTGGTCCATGAGCAATGAGAAGACTAGTTTATGATTGTCCTCCATTTGGGATTTTAGCAGCTTGTTCAATGAACTTAGTAGGCTATACTTTTTAATGGCCATGATCCTATACTCTTCCCAACATGGCTTCTTGTTCACACACATTCGTTGTCATAGCTAATAATATAGTGGCAGCGCAAGTCAAACACTTAACCACTGTCTTTTGATCATTAGTACTGCCTCAAACAGCCAATGACCTCAGTCTTCTGTCTGGTAAATAGAACAAAGCTTTGGCTTAGCTGTTTTGTAGCTAACAAGGCTAATGGCTACAGGCTAATCAAATCAACCGAACTGAATAACAACAATTGTGTTACCCAAGTGTTACACTGCCCACAAATCCAAATTGTGGAGGGGATCTCACTTCATCATTCAATGGTTGAAACAGTGGTTGAAACATTACAAGTCTTGTGTGAAGTTTCACTATGTATTTGTATTTACATATGCATACTTAGAAACTATTAATAAACAATGATTATTACACTGTTCAACCAGCCATTTGGTTTTGCTGCCTCTGTTAACTGGTCCGGTAACCGGCAGTCTTGATCCTCTAGGTCTAGGAGAATGGGAACGGCCATGTGGGAACAACATGGAGCCTGTTATCACCCTATACAGCTGGCTTTATGGACCCCACTTCCTGTAAGGCCTGAGGATCACTGGAACTAGTGTCAAATCAGGCCTCCCTCCTACTTTTATGTACTTTATAATAACCAGTTATGCCCTTTATTGTCGGGGAAATGATTTTGTGCCACGTGCTGGAAGTGCGATGAGCATAATTATTAGCGGGATGAAACTCACATGTGCACCAGACGTGCCTTAGCTGGAGATGTGGAGCAAATAGACTGCCTTTGTGTAAACCCCCTTGGGGCGGCAGGGTAGCCTAGTGGTTAGAGCGTTGGACTAGTAACCGAAAGGTTGCAAGTTCAAATCCCCGAGCTGCCCCTGAACAGGCAGTTAACCCACTGTTCCTAGGCCGTCATTGAAAATAAGAATTTGTTCTTAATGGACTTGCCTTGTAAAATAAAGGTAAACTAAAAAAAAAAGAGGTGATTGACGCACTGGTGCATAGTATGTTTTTGCATGGTACGTTTCTCAATCCACCGCATCCTCCTATGTCGTACCGCCACATCTGTGGTGAAAAGTGACAGAGCTAGAGTGGTGTTGGTCAGACCAGGAGACATCCCGAAAATCAGTTTTCTTCCTTACAAACTCATGTGGAAAGGGGAGATTCTCACAAACACAATGGTGTTCTCCGTTTTGCTCTATGATCTCCACAAGTGTCACAGGACTCATCTGAAGGTAGCCAGTACTGGTAAAAAAAAAAGAATGATTGGAAGTATAAGAAGGTATTTTGTGCCTACCCAAAAAAAGGATTCATGTGTTAAAAAAAAATAAAAATAAAAATAAATGTTCCTGAACTTTCTTATATCACCTAGATATGACAAACACTTCAACACCTTGTTTCTTATGATTTCTATTTTGACTGTCTTTTTTGCCATTTAGGAATGTGTTATTCAATGCGTTTCTCTGGGCTATATTTAGTAAAGGCCTAATTCAATATTTATCAAATACATAAAAAAAATTAAAAGAATAATTGACACCTAAAGGGACCCTAAAATAAAAACTCATAGTACCCCCACCCCAACCAAGGCTTAGAGTTAAAAAAATAAAACATCTAGTTTGTTCAAATAAAATATTTTGGGAGAAATATTCTGGACTTTGAGACAGAGGCATCATATTATTTTCTTAACTGTCATTCCTTTCCCCCCACAACAGTGGAAATGAAAGATTAGGGAAAAAAAATGTCAGGCAGTCTTGAATGACAAAGCTTGTCAGTATGTTTGATTGAGTGAGAAACTAAAGTAATGTCATGACTACTTTGTCATTCTTACTGGCCTCCCAGCCTAAATATGTATTAGCTACTATTTCCTTTTCACTCATGGTTGTCATGATTGCGTAGCGGTTTGGTCAAACTGTGTATGTTAAGTCAGATACTGTAGCTACCGTCTTTTTTTCAGAAACTAAGGACTTCTGAATAGCGTGGATGCGTGTGAGAACTGACTTGTGAAGCCATTTTCAAATGGACATCAAACTAAACCAAATGTGTCACCAGAGCCTGATGGAGCCAAGTGAAAGCCCATACTGTAGTGTATCATGCATATGCAACATGAACTCATCAACTCACTGCATTTTCACAACAAAAGCATCCACAAATGCTGCCAAACATACCCTCGTAAAAACTGACCATCATACCGATCCTCGACTTCGGCGATGTCATTTATAAAACAGCTTCCAACACTCTACTCAACAAATTGGATGCAGTCTATACTAGATATTTGTCCAGCTTTCTGGCCTGAGATGTTTGCTGGGCAAGGATGATTTGGCTTGGAACTGAGAAACGGATGGCAAACAAATTCAATGGAAGGGAGGGAGAGAGAGAGCGGGAGATTTTTGTGCCCTTCCGAATTCCTGTTTGTGGTAGAAACCTTGAGAGAGTATGTGATGTTCTCTCATTTGCCAGTTGTGGCTAGATACCAGACATTTACTGTGATTCAATTCCACAATTCTTTTTCCAAGAAAACCTTCCTAATTGAACATAATCGAATGCTGTCAATAGGTGCGGTAATGAAAGACAGCGATTGTTCGCCAGAGGATTGCATTTTCAAATCGCAGGTGAGGAGCTTAGCCTTTACAGTATACAGATGCCAAACCTGAATTGTTTCATTGTGTCCTACTGTGAACCATCTAAAAACATCTGTAGATAATATTAGAAAGGCCATGGTTGTTCGTAAGCATCTGGGTGGTTGCTAAATAGCAATAGTCTATTTTACAGTCTGTTTTGGGATTTATTTGGATTTTATTTGCACGAAAATTGTGCACAATCATCTCAAGTTAGGATCTGGGCACTTGAGGCCAGTGAGAGATACGTTTGATTGTTTCTCTTATAGCACTTGTGACATGGAATTTGGAGATTGTATATTTGAGCTTGAGAGACACTGCACGAGACTCAACAGACAGTGTGTAGTCTTGGACCACTAAGGGCTCTATTCAATCTGTTCCGCTGAAGTATTACTTAGCCAAACACATTTAAACTCAGTTTTCCACAATTCCTGACATTTAATCCTAGTAAAAGTTCCCTGTCTTAGGTCAGTTAGGATCACCACTTTATTTTAAGAATGTGACATGTCAGAATTATAGTGGAGAATTATTCATTTCAGCTTTTATTTCTTTCATCGCATTCCCAGTGGATCAGAAGTTTACACACACTCAATTAGTATTTGGTGTCATTGCCTTTAAATTGTTTAACTTCTTATGGCTGCCATCCCGTTAACGGGATCGATATGACAACTACCAGTGAAAATAGAGTGCGCCAAATTCAAACCACAGAAATCTCATAATTACAATTGCTAAAACATACACGTGTCTTATATAATTTTAAAGGTAATCTTGTTGTTAATCGCACCAAAGTGTCCGATTTCAAATATGCTTTTCAGCGAAAGCACTACAAACGATTATGTTATGTCTCCACCAAACCACAATAAACACAGCCATTTTCCAGCTAAATATAGCATTCACAAAAAGCAGAAATAGAGATAAAATTAATCACTAACCTTGAATAATCCTCATTAGATGACACTCATAGGACTTCATGTTACACAATACATGCATGTTTAGTTTGATAAAGTTCATATTTATATAAAAAAATCTGAGTTTACATTGGCGTATTAGATTCACTAGTTCCAATAACATCCTGGGTGATTTAGCATAGCCACATCGTTTCAACAGAAATAGTCATCATAAATGTAGATGATAATACAAGTTAAACACATGGAATTATAGATATACCTCTCCTTAATGCAACCGCTGTGTCAGATTTTTTTTAAAGTTCACGGAAAAAGCACACCGTGCAATAATCTGAGACGGAGCTCAGAACAGTAGCCAAATTAGCCTCCATGTTGGAGTCAACAGAAACCAGAAAATACATGATCAATGTTTCCTTACCTTTGATGAACTTCATCAGAATGCAGTCCTAGGAATCCCATGTCCCCAATAAATGCTGGATTTGTCCGAAAATGTTTTATGTCCAATTAGCTACTTTGGTTAGAGCGTTTGGTAAACAATTCCAAAGTCACAAATCGCGTCCACTATAATGTGATGAAATCTCCAAAAGTTCCGTAACAGTCAGTAGAAACATGTCAAACGATGTACTGAATCAATCTTTAGAATGTTGTTTACATATATCTTGAATAACATTCCAACCGGAGAATTAGAACGACTTCAGATGACCGGTGGAACGCAGGTCCTTCCCCTGTGAATGCGCATGGTGAAAGCATGGTCAACTCGTGGCAGTGGTGACTATTTCCTGACTCATTCGACCCCCCTTCACATTAGAGTCATCAGACAAATTTCTATTTACTGTTGACATCTAGTGGAAGGTGTAGGAAGTGAAAACTCCATATCTCGCTGTAATTTCAATGAGACCTTGGTTGAAGATCTGCCACCCCCAGAAAAAAATCCAAACAGGAAGTGGAATTTCTCTGATTTTTGCCTGCAATATTAGTTATGTTATACTCACAGACATAATTCAAACAGTTTTAGAAACGTCAGAGTGTTTTCTATCCAATACTAATAATACGATGCATATATTAGCAACTGAGACTGAGGAGCTGGCTGTTTACAATGGGCACCTTTTCATCCAAGCTACTCAATACTGCCCCTGCAGCCATAAAAAGTTAACTTGGGTCAAACGTTTTGGGTAGTCCTCCACAAGCTTCCCACAATAAGTTTGGGGAATTTCGGCCCATTCCTCCTGACAGAGCTGGTGTAACTGAGTCAGGTTTGTAGGCCTCCTTTCCTGCTTTCCTTTTTATGGAGGTTTTGGAGCAGTGGCTTCTTCCTTGCTGAGCGGCCATTCAGGTTATGTCGATATAGGACTCGTTTTACTGTGGATATAGATACTTTGTACCTGTTTCCTCCAGCATCTTCAAGGTCCTTTGCTGTTTTTCTGGGATTGATTTGCACATTTCGCAACAAAGTATGTTCATCTCTAGGAGACAACGCGTCTCCTTCCTGAGCGATATGACGGTTGTGTGGTTCCATGGTGTTTATACTTGCGTACTATTGTTTGTACAGATGAACGTGGTACCTTCAGGCATTTGGAAATTGCTCCCAAGGATGAACCAGACTCACAGAGGTCTATAATTATTTTTCTGAGGTCTTTGCTGATTTATTTAGATTTTCCCATGATGTCAAGTAAAGAGACACTGAGTTTGAAGGTGGGCCTTGAACAATTGTTGGAAAAATTACTTGTGTCATGCACAAAGTAGATGTCCTAGCCGACTTGCCAAAACTATAGTTTGTTAACAAGACATATGTGGAGTGGTTGAAAAACAAGTTGACTCCAACCTAAGTGTATGTAATCTTCTGACTTCAACTGTCCATATGAAATGAGTAAAACAGTATGTAGACATTATTAGTGTTAACTAGTGTTCTATTATTAACGTGACCAGTGATTCCATGTATATGTACATAGTGCAGCAGCCTCTAAGGTGCAGGGTTGAGTAAACGGGTGGTAGCCGGCTAGTGATGGCTATTTAACAGTCTGTTGGCCTTAAGTTGGAAGCAGTTTTTCAGTCTCTCGGTCCCAGCTTTGATGCACCTGTGTTGACCTCACCTTCTGGATGATAGCAGGGTGAACAGGTAGTTGCTTGGATGGTTGTTGTCCTTGATGATAGGATGCTCTCAATTGTGCATCTGTAGAAGTTTGTGAGGGTCTTAGGGGCCAAGCTGAATTTCTTCAGCCTCCTGAGGTTGAAGAGGCGCTGTAGCACCTTCTTCACCAGACTGCCTGTGTGGGTGGACCATTTCAGATTGTCAGTGATGTGTATGCCGAGGAACTCCTCCACTGTGGTCCTGTTGATGTGGATAGGGGCGTCTTCTTCTGCTGTCTCCTAATGTCCACGATCAGCTCCTTCGTTTTGTTGATGTTATTTTCCTAACACCACTCCGCCAGGACCCTCACCTCCTCCCTGTAGGCTGCCTCGTCATTGTTGGTAATCAGGCCTACTGTTGTGTTGTCTGCAAACTTAATGATTGAGTTGGAGGCATGCATGGCCACTCAGTCATGGGTGAACAGGGAGTACAGGACGGGGCTGAGCATGCACCCTTGTGGGGCCCCAGTGTTGTGGAGGTGTTGTTTCCTACTTTCACCACCTGGGGGCGGCCCGTCAGAAAGTCCAGGATCCAGTTGCACAGAGCGTGGGCTCAGACCCAGGGCCACGAGCTTAATGATGAACTTGGAGGGTTCTATGGTGTTGAAGGCTGAGCTTTAGTCAATGAACAGCATTCTTACATAGGTATTCCTCTTGTCTGAATGGGATAGGGCAGTGTGCAGTGCAATTGCATTGTCTGTGGATTTATTGGGGCGGTATACAAATTGAAGTGGGTCTAAGGTATAATCCCTCCCTCTCAGCGCCATTTGTCTACTTGAGGACCACTTTTCAGTCACTGCTGTTGGCTGACCAATCACTATAGAACAAGGTGTACAATATACTATTACATCAATACTCTGAATCTTTCTTTATTCCCTACTAGAAAAAATAAAAAGGGGCCACTAATTAAAAATAATCAGTCATTACAAATATAGTCTAACTTCTTAGAGCCCCAGTCTTGTAGCCTATACCATGTTTAAGGTCAGTCTCCATATAAACAACTTCAGCTCACGTCTGTTTGTGAGATGGTTCAGTCATATGGGCTTGCTCTGACCACTCCGATCAGCCCTCACCTCACTACCCAAGTCATCTTCCCATAAATCTGAGGGACCATGTGTGTGCAACTGGCCCTGAGTGAAAGTTACCATGGAGCAGCTCCAGATGTGCTCATCCTCCCCCTTTCTCTCGCTCCCTCTTTCTCTCGCTCCCTCCAGTCCTCTTCCCCTCCCATGAGCAAAGTTTTCCATTTCCTTTTTTGGTGAAAAAATCTAAAAGGCAGGAGGGAGAAAGACATTGAACCAATGCCCGCAGGAGAGAGTAGCTGGCGGTCTGTTTGTTATTGGCCTGTTTGCTTTATCAAGGCGATGAAACGGCCTACTCAGCATAAACACACATACATGCATACACACACACTGCCATAGCAAAGATGTGTAGTTCCTACACCCTTGTGTTATATGCTGAATCAGGCCTAGAGGTTTCCAGTAGTTGGGTTACACATTTAAGCTCGGCCAACAAAGAAGTAGGTATCTGGGCATATACTATACTGCCAGTAAAATACCATTTGAATTACATACATTGACTGTCAAAAGCTAGTTGCACAAACAAGTGCCGAACTGGATGACTTACCATATACAGTATAAGATCACTAGCACAACATCAACCCACACATTAGGGTAAATCTCAACCCCAATTTCAACCTTTACCCAACCCCTTCACATAAGTACAAAAAAAATGCATTAAGGTGAGAAGTTGTGGTTGGGGGCAATTTCTCATAAATATTCATTTTGGGGGTGGGTAAATTTAGTTGTACCTAATCCCAACACTTTTTCACTAAAGCATACTTACCAGAATTCCACTGGCACGTTCTGATGATAAAATAACGTGCATCAGATGTCAATATGGCTTCGGAGAGTTCCTGACATCTATTGCCACTTGCAGAGTAAGTTCAAATCCCCCATTGGGCACGCAAAAAATATTGGAAATGTGGATTCACATTTATTGCACTATTGCGTTGGGAAGAAAAGTGCAATCATCCCCTTGAAAATGAAGACTAGGGGTTCATTTCAATCCAACCTGCATTGCAGTATTTACGCAGTACCTTTTTTTCCAAGGGTCAAATTAACTCACAGATTGGTCCTGGCTACTGTATTAAAACCTACAACTACTACCAGGGTGACCTATCTTACAAGTATGCTTTCACTTTTAAGATAATTAGAATTGTGTTGACACGGGATTAATATTGTAAATACAGGCCCATGTGGAATTAGAACTCACAATCATTGAACAGCCAAAAGAGGATTGGCCACCCTACAGAGCCTGGTTCCTCTCCAGGTTTCTTCCTAGGGAGTTTTTCCCTAGCCACCGTAGTTGCTACACCTGCATTGCTTGCTGTTTGGGGTTTTAGGCTGGGTTTCTATACAGCACTTTGACATCGGCCGATGTAAGAAGGGCTTTATAAATACATTTGATTGATTGAACTATGAGCCAACTGTTTTTAATCGGACTGCGCCACCAATCAGTCATAGCGGTTTGGGGGAAAAAATATCTAGTCGACATGACCACCATTGTCATCTATTTCTTGTTACAATGGATGTAGCTACAAATATAAACATGATCCTCGTAGACTACATGTTTTATTGATTCGTAAAAGCACATACAGTGCATGTGTACAAATGTTCAATTTGGTCATATGCGGAAATGGACCTTCCTTTTGAATTTTGTGTAACGTCAGTAGTTAGGTCAAGGAAGCATCATGCAATATACGGTATAACTGGCACACTCCACTTACCAAGACCATTGTGTCACCTGCTTTTATATTTATCCTTGAGGTGGTACCACCAGCATTTCATAACGAATACCTCCCTTGAGATGACTTAGAGGCGCAATTTCAATGGTGGAGTTGAACCACTAAGAGCAAAAAGAGCTGGATTTACAACTAACTTAAGACAAATATATTACTTTTGCAATGAACTGTCAAAATTAAGACCAGAAGAGGTGTTTCACTAAATCTAGGTCTAAAACATCTGGTTTTCGATTAAACATTTTTATTTTTAAATGAAAATTAATGTTTGAATTAAGATTTCTTTAATAACATTTTATAAACAGGTCATACAAATGGACAATTTAAAAGAATACACTTAACTGATTTGAATCAACTCTTCCATCACGCAGATGGCGTGTTTCTCCATCTTTTTTTAGAATCATAAAAAGCACATTTGCCAACTCTGACTTGCCAGCATCAAAGCTCAAAATAATGAAAAATATATATTTCAAATTTTTTTGTATACCTGACAATCTCAACAGCAACAATCAATATAATTTTTAGGCAAACAAATACTATTTGAAATATCTCAAATACCTTTAGCATTTGCCTTAGACTGCCTGAAGTGCCAATGGGTGGGGTTTGCAGTTTTGCGACAGTTTTGCGATTGGTCCCATTGCACCAGGCAAGCTCAATAAAGCTCAGCTAAAGTATTTGAAATGATTTCAAATTGTATTTGAACCCATGTCTGGTAATAAAAAAGACATGCATACCACTTAGTTGATGAAATGCAGCTCAGCTTCTTTGGGACTAGCCCATTTATTAACAAACGACAGCGATAGTAACAGAAAGATTGAATACAAAGGCGAAAAACAGGAAATATGCTTGACGAAAAACATAGATAAGTGTCAATATGGAAAAAAGTAAACAATAGTTATTTTTTTTAAAGGCAAAGAGTGGTTTAGGTGTTGCTCCATATATAAATGCTCGAGTTGCGTTTGTTTGTATGTTCACAAATTCTGGGAGCACGGGGAATATTTTAGCCATAGTGCAAATACATGACAACGTTTTCCTTATGTCTTAAACTGACTTCATTGGTTTTCTCCAGTACATCAAGCATTCTTTCTTTTCACGTTCTCACAATTTCTATTTTTTTCTTCATCTCTTGGACCTATTCTTCGGTATACTGTAAAGTGTTTGACAACTGCATAAACAAACCACTGCAGCATATTATTCTCTCATTATTCTCTTCAAAATAAATCCTGATACGGCTACAGGTTAAGTAACAACTAAAGCATGACAGCAAATGCTGCTTTGAAACCTAATTGACACAGGAGAACAGTCGTATGTCACAAAACTGCAATTATCAGCATTGAAATCACTCAAACATATTTTACTTGCACAACATATTTACAATGTAGTAAATATCAGTGTTCTGTGGCTGCTTTACAAAAGTGTTGCATTCATAGATTAGTGGTGATGTGTTCATACAAAAGAAATCTAGCAAAAAGTACGCATAGCTGTAAGCATTTCTCTTTGGTTTGATAATACATACTATATAAAGTATGGCATTTTTTTTTAAAGGCACAAAACTCTTTTCCACATAGTCACAACTTATTGTGGAGAATGAAAGCCTTGGAGTGGATCTCCCCTCTCCAGTCTAGATAGCAACTACATCAAAATAGTATGATTTCGGCCAATGTTCGATGGACAATTTGCACGTTGGTCAATGTTATCCTCACATTAAAATGCTATAGCCTCTAATACAGCATATTGGAGTAGTGATACTGGAATTAAATTCTTCAGTGAATTCAGAACCATGGTTTTCCCCCATACCAGTTCATTCTTTGATGGCAGATACTACATTTCTTTGGTAGATCATTCTTTTGGTTGGTGGATCATTGGCAATCCATCAAATGACACCACTAATCAGTTAATCGATCATAACGGTTCAGTTCTGTTCAAAGATAAGACTTTTTCCTCTGTTAAACCAAACATAATCTGACCTAAAAGTCACTCATACATACAGGTGAAGGAAAAGTAGGTCTATTTGGCAAAGAAGACAATGAAAACGTGCCTCTGCCAAGTTAGATCAACCTTAGTCTGGCTGATATTTGTCTGTCTGTGCTTCAGTAGCCTGATGCTTAGCTCTGGTATTTGACAGAAAGCTGCAGAAAGCTCTGGGGGAGGATGAGGGATCGAGCTGTGGTCTAGTGAGCAACTTGTGTGTGTTGGCATGACCTGAGAGGCAGTCTGTGGGTCTGTGTTAACAACCTTGGCAGTGATGGGGGGCCCTGGGGTTGACCTAGGTAGGTGGGTGTGTGTGTGTGTGTGTGTGTGTGTGTGTGTGTGGCGATACGGTGTCTGTGTGTGGTCTATAGATTGCTATTGGTGTTGCAGTCGCGACACAGGATCTGGTCTCCATTGGGGAAGAAGCCCGCCCCCACCAGAGAGACCGAGCACTCTGTGCAGGTGAAGCAGGGCTGGTGCCACTGGCGCTCCTCAAACGAGATGTACTTCCCTCCGCCAAAACCTGGACAAGACAGGAAGATGTTATTTAACAAAACAGCAAGTAGCCACTGAGGTCTCCTCCCATAAAGAAACACGTGTAATCAGATTATCCGCAATGCAGTCGCCACGAGTAAAGATAACCACTGATTCAATGCCATGTTATCCATCCCTTTGAAGATTTGGTGCACGACTGCTATGTAGGCAGTCTGGAACATGGCCAACAGTTACTCAGTACACCTGGATCCTCAGGAGAAAAAAAGACATGTCTATAGCAGCTTTTCTCAACTGTCCCCTGCTACTGGGTCATAATAGCTGTCTGTGACCTTTGACCCTACCTGTGATAGGCTTGCTGCATGCCTCACACTTCTTGGAGTATAGGCTGCCGAAGCACTTGAGGCAGTAGGGGTTGTCTTCACGCGAGGTGAAGTGCTGCCCTGCCAGCTGCACCTTGCAGCCCGAACACACAAAGCACTCCTTGTGCCACGGCTCATCCCGATACGTCACGCCCCCTTTAGCCAGGGCCTGGAGGGAAGAGAGGGTCAAAGGTCATCATAGTTAGTCAAAGACCACAAGTCAAAATGATAGAATGGAATACACTCAATAGATGTGATAAAAATGTTTCAGAATAATACAGAATGGATACCCTCTTAAGGCTTTTGCCACACAACTCCTTAACCCCTTTGGTTCCCAGAATCAGGAAATAAGGAATAAGCAGGGAATAAAGAGGGGATTTGGGGGAAGTTTTCACACGGACCTTTTTGCAGCGGGTGCAGCGCGGGGCGAACTTGTCCTCATAGCAGGACACGCAGTAGTGTTCATCCTTGTCTGGGATGAAGGACTTGGAGCCGATGGGCTGCTCACAGCTGTGGCAGATGAAACATCCCTCGTGCCATGTGGAGCCACCATACTCCAACTTCCTCGTGCCTGGGAGTGCAGAGATAGAGAGAGGAGAGAAAAGAGATGAGAGAAAAATGAAGTGAGAAAGGAAGAGATATTTATTTGGTAGAAGACAATATCGAAGTAAAAAGCATTTAAAAAAAAACACAAAATAGGTCCAAGTCAGAAGATGAATGGCAGTTGACAGCGATAATAGCAACAGAATGTCCCACTGTTGAGGAAATATTTTGTTGAAGGGAAAATTGAGTGAGAACAAAAAGAAAAAGCCCTGTCAAGAGTGCACAACATTTCACCGCTTGGCCGAATATCCCTGGCAACCGACATTGCTGTGGCTCAATCCAGACCTGGGTTCAAATACTTTTTGAAACCATGTCAAATACTTAAAGCTGTGCTTGACTGAACTTGCCTGTTGCAATGGAACCAATAGAAAAGTTCAACATTTGCAAACCACGCCCACCTGGTACACCAGGCAGGCTAAAGCAAATGCTCAAAGTATTTGAAAGATTCCAAATAGAACAAGACCTGGGTTCAAATACTATCAGATCTGTCTAAGTGACAGAGTGCTTCTGAGGATTCCAGGATTCCATTCGAATGGCTTAGGGGATATTCTTGAGGTGATTGAAGTTTGGTATGGAGTTCTAAGACAAATGGCACCTAAGCTTTACCAAGTGAAGCTTGACAGTGCAAAACTACACCCTAGGCAAGAAGCCACTAGCGACAGCACAACATCAGAACAATAGGTAACACTTTATTTGGATAGTCCCAACTCCCAAATACAGTATATATGGTTTGGAGATGTTCAGTAGATGTTCAGTAGATGTTCAACAACAGTTTAACAAACAATCCACTAACCCTAACCCTTATTCTAAACCTAACCCTAGATGCTAAAAGATACGTTGTTGATAGTATGACTATCTGTAGATCATCTACAGTACCAGTCAAATGTTTGGACACACCTACTCATTCAAGGGTTTTTCTTTAGTTTGACTATTTTCTACATTGTAGTTCCCACATATGCAGAGCACTTGTTGGCTGCTTTTCCTTCACTCACAGTCCAACTCATCCCAAACCATCGCAATTGGGCTGAGGTTGGGTGATTGTGGAGGCCAGGTCATCTGATGCAGCACTCCATCACTCTCCTTCTTGGTCAAATTGCCCTTACACAACTTCGAGGTGTGTTGGGTCATTGTCCTGTTGAAAAATAGGAGAGACCATACGTCCCTTCCGGCAATTTGACCAAGAAGGAGAGTGATGGAGTGCTGCATCAGATGACCTGGCCTCCACAATCACCCAACCTCAGCCCAATTGCGATGGTTTGGGATGAGTTGGACTGTGAGTGAAGGAAAAGAACAGGGCTCCGGGCAGCCGAGCGGAAATGGAGGAAAACTCGCCTCCCTGCGGACCTGGCATCCTTTCACTCCCTCCTCTCTACATTTTCCTCCTCTGTCTCTGCTGCTAAAGCCACTTTCTACCACTCTAAATTCCAAGCATCTGCCTCTAACCCTAGGAAGCTCTTTGCCACCTTCTCCTCCCTCCTGAATCATCCTCCCCCTCCCCCTCCTCCCTCTCTGCAGATGACTTCGTCAACCATTTTGAAAAGAAGGTCGACGACATCCGATCCTCGTTTGCTAAGTCAAACGACACCGCTGGTTCTGCTCACACTGCCCTACCCTGTGCTCTGACCTCTTTCTCCCCTCTCTCTCCAGATGAAATCTTGCGTCTTGTGACGGCCGGCCGCCCAACAACCTGCCCGCTCGACCCCATCCCCTCCTCTCTTCTCCAGACCATTTCCGGAGACCTTCTCCCTTACCTCACCTCGCTCATCAACTCATCCCTGACCGCTGGCTACGTCCCTTCCGTCTTCAAGAGAGCGAGAGTTGCACCCCTTCTGAAAAAACCTACACTCGATCCCTCCGATGTCAACAACTACAGACCAGTATCCCTTCTTTCTTTTCTCTCCAAAACTCTTGAACGTGCCGTCCTTGGCCAGCTCTCCCGCTATCTCTCTCAGAATGACCTTCTTGATCCAAATCAGTCAGGTTTCAAGACTGGTCATTCAACTGAGACTGCTCTTCTCTGTATCACGGAGGCGCTCCGCACTGTTAAAGCTAACTCTCTCTCCTCTGCTCTCATCCTTCTAGACCTATCGGCTGCCTTCGATACTGTGAACCATCAGATCCTCCTCTCCACCCTCTCCGAGTTGGGCATCTCCGGCGCGGCCCACGCTTGGATTGCGTCCTACCTGACAGGTCGCTCCTACCAGGTGGCGTGGCGAGAATCTGTCTCCTCACCACGCGCTCTCACCACTGGTGTCCCCCAGGGCTCTGCTCTAGGCCCTCTCCTATTCTCGCTATACACCAAGTCACTTGGCTCTGTCATAACCTCACATGGTCTCTCCTATCATTGCTATGCAGACGACACACAATTAATCTTCTCCTTTCCCCCTTCTGATGACCAGGTGGCGAATCGCATCTCTGCATGTCTGGCAGACATATCAGTGTGGATGACGGATCACCACCTCAAGCTGAACCTCGGCAAGACGGAGCTGCTCTTCCTCCCGGGGAAGGACTGCCCGTTCCATGATCTCGCCATCACGGTTGACAACTCGCTAAGAACCTTGGCGTGATCCTGGACAACACCCTGTCGTTCTCAACTAACATCAAGGCGGTGGCCCGTTCCTGTAGGTTCATGCTCTACAACATCCGCAGAGTACGACCCTGCCTCACACAGGAAGCGGCGCAGGTCCTAATCCAGGCACTTGTCATCTCCCGTCTGGATTACTGCAACTCGCTGTTGGCTGCGCTCCCTGCCTGTGCCATTAAACCCCTACAACTCATCCAGAACGCCGCAGCCCGTCTGGTGTTCAACCTTCCCAAGTTCTCTCACGTCACCCCGCTCCTCCGCTCTCTCCACTGGCTTCCAGTTGAAGCTCGCATCCGCTACAAGACCATGGTGCTTGCCTACGGAGCTGTGAGGGGAACGGCACCTCAGTACCTCCAGGCTCTGATCAGGCCCTACACCCAAACAAGGGCACTGCGTTCATCCACCTCTGGCCTGCTCGCCTCCCTACCACTGAGGAAGTACAGTTCCCGCTCAGCCCAGTCAAAACTGTTCGCTGCTCTGGCCCCCCAATGGTGGAACAAACTCCCTCACGACGCCAGGACAGCGGAGTCAATCACCACCTTCCGGAGACACCTGAAACCCCACCTCTTTAAGGAATACCTAGGATAGGATAAAGTAATCCTTCTCACCCCCCCCCCCCCTTAAAAGATTTAGATGCACTATTGTAAAGTGGCTGTTCCACTGGATGTCATAAGGTGAATGCACCAATTTGTAAGTCGCTCTGGATAAGAGCGTCTGCTAAATGACTTAAATGTAAATGTAAATGTAAAAAAACAAATTATAGCCCCACTAAGCGCAAAACAGATGGGATGGCGTATCGCTGCAGAATGCTGTGGTAGCCATGCTGGTTCAGTGTGACTTGAATTCTAGTAAAACACCATCACACCTCCTCCCCCATGCGAGAACAGTCTATGACTAGGGTGTCTTACCAGAGGCTGCTGCCGATACAGTGTATAACCCGCCAGCTGTATGTTATTCAAATCAAACTTTATTTGTCACATGCGCCGAATACAAATGTTGACTTTACCGTGAAATGCTTACCTTACAAGCCCTTAACCAACAGTGCAGTTCAAGAAGAGATCGACGTTCAGCCCCGACTCGGTGAAACATACGATATTACAGTTTAATGTCCCGTTGGTAGTATATACGTGCTTTAAGTTCGTCCACATTATTATCCAGCGTACGTTAGCCAATTGTAACAATGGCAAAGGTAGATTAGCCACATGTTGCCGGATCCTCACAAGGCACCCCGATCTCCTTCTGCCCTACCTCTGCCTCTTTCTCCTGCGAATGACGTGGATGAGGGCCTGTTGGGGTGTCTGGAGTAAATCCCTCTCGTCCAACTCATCAAAGACAAAGTATTTGTCCAAATAAAGTGTGACGGAATAATATGGCACTAAAACACGTCATTATTCTACAGGCTCAGATGATATCTGTATCTTTACAGTTCGCTATCTGACATCCCTTACTGACACCATCCAACACCATCAACGCACACTGAATACAGTGAAGGGAATCTGTCTAAACTTAAAGAAGTATCCATAAAAATAAAATAAAAATTAAGAAAAGAAGGGACACCACCTCCACACTCTTCCTGGAATCATTTGCTGTTTTGGCTGATACAGTGGTTCCAAAATAGTTTACGGGCTTATCTCGTTATCATCAGACACTTGGCCACTCTCCAAGGCACGGGGATTTGGCTCAGAGACAGCAAGTAAGGCAAACTGGCAATTACCCTGTCACGTTCTGCCCCGTCCGCACTGACTCGCTAACTCTTTCTTCTCAATCGCTCTTTTGTCTCTCTGACATTCTCGCTTCCTCTGTATCTCTTTCTCTGGCTAGGTGCAAATGTTTTGTTGTCAAAGGTATTTCTCGAGATCTCAAGCTTTACGACAAAAGCCTCTTTGTGCTTTTCATGTTCACTATCCTATATCTTCAGACCATCTTAAACACTCAGCTGCACAAATTATGAACAGTGCCAGGGTGACGCAAGGACAAACCATTTCCAAGGACGTGGGGGAGATCATGATTACAGTCTTGTGTCACGTAGTGTACAGTATGTGTAGCATATGTTAAATATATATGCTAGAGGTGAGTTTGTCAGTGGAGGCTGGTGTCACTGAATCGGAGGATGGGCTCGTTGAAATGGCTGTAAAATATTGGAAAAGTTCCATTCATTTAATTTCACCCATTCATTACCCCCCACAGTACCTGGCATGACGGTCTTGTCGCAGGCCACACACTTGGATGAGAACTCATTGCAGTAGCAGTCGTTACACAGCAGGGCCTCGTCCTGACTGGTGAAGGGCTCGTCCGCCAGCGAGCGGTCACAGCGGAAACAACGGAAACAGTGCTCGTGGTAGTGCCGGTCCTCGTAGAACAGCTCCTGGAGATACAACAAGGGCAACAGTCGAGATCAGAATCAGAGATCAGAGCTACCATCCACTACCGTTGTGCCAATGAGCAAGCCGCTTAACTCCGAAACTGCTCCAGGGGGCTGCACTGTAGCTGACCTTGTGCTTTTTTGTCGTGTTTGGAGCAGGTCAAAATACCGGTTACATTTGCAAGGTTAGTACTTTATGCTCATGCTATTCTTCCATCCAAGACAATTTACAGACAAATTCCTAGGACTTCCTGGAAAGGAGTGCAATGTAGGCTACACAATGTAACGGAACGTGTAACGTAGAAGTGATTGGCTACACATGTACATTGGATAGAATTGCATTGGTGATCCTGTTTCAAATGACCAGTGAACTACTGTGACCACCATGGTCAAGTATTGTAAATGATCTAAAAAAATAGTGCATTATACATCTAATTTAATGTGTTTTGGATGTGTAATGACAATAACTCTGGTGACTCCCAGGTCATCCTGACACTGCAAGTACCAGGAAAACTCAAGCTAACAATGGGGTTTCTGGTTATGAACAGAGGGAATAGGCTAGCTGGGGCGGCAGGTCGAATCCCCGAGCTGAGAGGCAGAGAGGCAGCTGAGAGAGAGAACACACCCACCCTCATCGCTTATCTCATCCACTCCCTCTTGTTACTATCGCAAATAATCAGCGTCATGTGTTTGTTTTCCATTAAGGAAATACTAAAACTGCTTTCATTGTGGCGAACAAGAAGACATTTTCCTCACAGCATTTCATGGTCTGACATGGCATGGCTGGCTAGTTGAGCTTGGTTGGAAACCATCTGTAATGGCATGTTTTGCCTACACCTTGCACTTCCACACCATGAAAGACAACTGCCTCATTTAGCATACAGAATGCATAATTAACGAGAACTATTAACTACCACTCATTACCATGTAACAACAGTTTGCGGTGTTGAAATGACTCAACAAGTATTGCATGCCCTAATGAACATAACCCACTAGTGGATCCAAAATCAAAAGTCTTACCCTGGCGTCATGGCCGATTAGCTCCTTGCACTCGTCGCAGGTGTTGGCGAACAGGCTGTCGTAACAGGGGATGCAGTAGGGGCTGTCCCCCTCTCCCCCGTCTGCCTGGATGTACTTGCGTCCGTATAGGGACTCCTTGCAGTTGTCGCAGTCGAACCGGTCGCTCATTGTGACTTGTTCCATCCCTGCAACAGAAAAAGAGTGTTGGCATGAACATGAGCCTTTAAAATGAACCCTTTGTGCTAGGGAAGGCGAGCGGCAAGGAGGCAGGGAGTGGGTGACACAGGGTGGAGGGGGAGATGAGATTAACTCTGGTTAGGAGAGACATCAGTGAACTTAAAATGTTAACACCTGTAGTGTTTTGGTCTGTTAAAATTTGTCATTTGCAAGCATTTTTCAGTCTGTCATTCTGTTCACTTTCTACTGTTCACCTTTAACTGAAGTTGAACTAAAACTTAACACAATGGAGAGAGAGAGAGACAGGGAGAGTGAAAGAGGAGAAAGAGGGAACAGGAGATGAGACTTGGCATTCATGAGGGGTAGTTCAAAACAGCTATTAACTTTTATTGCCGAGTGATGAAAGCGAGATGCACACGCAGACGAGAGAGAGGGAGATGCACAGAGCTATCACTCTGGGCTTTGCTTGCACTCCTCCGTAACACTATCAACCCCTCTGAATCTACTGTCTCCGAGATGAAAGGAATGAAAACGGTAAATGCAAATATTTGAGATAAATATTTATGTTGGGAAGAGATGGAGATCTGTGTGGACCACCAACCGAGACAGCGGTGAAGACTACCCTCATGTCAAACTCATGACAGTCGACTTGTGAAAACACAAATCGAGGATAGGCCCACACACACACACACACACACACACACACACACACACACACACACACACACACACACACACACACACACACACACACATATATATGTGTAAAAAGGGTGTAAAAAAAGAAAAAGAAAAAAGAAAATGGCCCATACTGAAGAGCTCAGTGACTTTCAACATGGCACCAATGTAGGATGCCACCTTTTCAACAAGTCAGTTCGTGTCTGCCCTGCTAGAGCTGCCCTGGTCAAATGTAAGTGCTGTCATTGTGCAGTGGAAACATCTAGGAGCAACAAAGACTCAAGCACAAAGTGGTAGGCCACACACGCTCACAGATCGGAACCGGCGAGTGCTGAATTGCATTGTGGTTAAAAATGATCTGCATTCAGTTGCAACACTCACTACTGAGTTAAACTACCTTTGGAAGCAACATCGGTACACAAACTGTTCGTCGGGAGCTTCATGAAATGGGTTTCCATGGCCAAGCAGCTGCACACAAGCCTGAGATTACAATGAGCAATGCCAAGTGTCGGCTGGAGTGGTGTAAAGCTCACCGCTATTTGACTTTGGTGCAGTGGAAAAGCATTCTCTGGAGTAATAAATCACGCTTCACCATCTGTCAGTTCGACAGACTAATCTAGGTTTGGTGGATGCCAGGAGAACGCTACCTACCCCATGCATACTGCCAACTGTAAAGTTTGGTGGAGGAGGAATAATGGTCTGGGGCTATTTTTCATGGTTCGGACTGGGGCCCCTTAGTTCTAGTGAAGGGAAATATTAACGCAACAGCATACAATGACATTCTAGACAATTCTGTGCTTCCAACTTCGAAGACGGCGCTGGAGAAGATGGCTGATGTTTTACGTGCTCCTAACAGATTGTGTGTTTATGTTAGTTTTTTTGCGTTGTTTGTAACTTATTTTGTACATAATGTTGCTGCTACCATCTCTTATGACCGAAAATAACTTCTGGACAACCAGAGGGGGAATTTTTTTTAAATAAAAACTCTAGACCACCTTTACTCCAGACACAGACAAGAACAAATGTGCAAATCAGACCATAATTCTATCCTCCGGATTCCTGTTTACAAGCTAAAATTAAAGCAGGAAACACCAGTGACTTGGGCAATAAAAAAAGTGGTCAGATGAAGCAGATGCTAAGCTACGGGACTGTTTTGCTAGCACAGACTGAAATATGTTCTGGGATTCTTCTTATGGCATTGAGGAGTACACCACCTCAGTCATTGGCTTCATCAATAAGTGCATCGATGATTTTTTATTTTAATTTTATTTCACCTTTATTTAACCAGGTAGGCTAGTTGAGAACAAGTTCTCATTTGCAACTGCGACCTGGCCAAGATGAAGCATAGCAGTGTGGACAACACAGAGTTACACATGGAGTAAACAATTAACAAGTCAATAACACAGTAGGAAAAAAAAGGAGAGTCTATGTACATTGTGTGCAAAAGGCATGAGGTAGGCGAATAATTACAATTTTGCAGATTAACACTGGAGTGATAAATGATCAGATGGTCATGTACAGGTAGAGATATTGGTGTGCAAAAGAGCAGAAAAGTAAATAAAAACAGTATGGGTATGAGGTAGGTAAAAATGGGTGGGCTACTTGCTGATAGACTATGTACAGATGCAGCGATCGGTTAGCTGCTCAGATGTCATCCCCACAGTGAATGTACGTACATATCCGAACCAGAAGCCATGGATTATAGGCAACATCCACACTGAGCTAAAGGCTAGACCTGTCGCTTACAAGGAGCGGGATTCCAACCCGTAAGCTTATACTTCATCCCGCTATGCCCTCCGACAAACATTAAACAGACAAAGTGTCAATACAGGACTAAGATCAAATCGTACTACACCAACTGACGCTCATCGGATGTGCAGGGCTTGCAAACCATTATCTTTGTCATCAACATTGTTGCATGTGCTGCATTAACCATTCAGACTGAACGAAGGTGTCTCGTGGGCATGCAACAACACATGCGCTCCTTGAGTGACAGGGGATGGGACTAGGTCTGTGTGGAAAGCGAGAGAGCGAGAGCGAGATGACGCAAGTAGAGGAGTAAACTATACAAATGGACGTATCACACTTAAAAACCCAAACATTCAAATACTGTTATAGAAGGTAAAGTAAAAACCAAAACTGGTCCGTGCATCAATACCGGTATATAGTCAAATACAGTATACCGCCCAGCCCTAGGTCAGAGACCTGGCCGTGTGGTGCCAGGACAACAACCTCTCCCTCAACGTGATCAAGACAAAGGAGATGATTGTGGACTACAGGAAAAGGAGGACCGAGCACGCCCCCTTCTCATCGACAGGGCTGTAGTGGAGCAGGTTGAGAGCTTCAAGTTCCTTGGTGTCCACATCACCAACAAACTAACATGGTCCAAGCACACCAAGACAGTCGTGAAGAGGGCACAAAGCCTATTCCCCCTCAGAAGACTGAAAAGACTTGGCATGGGTCCTCATATCCTCAAAAGGTTCTACAGCTGCACCATCGAGAGCATGGTTGCAACATTGCCTGGTATGGCAACTGCTCGGCCTCCGACCACAAGGCACTACAGATGGTAGTGCGTACAGCCCAGTACATCACTGGGACCAAGCTTCCTGCCATCCAGGACCTCTATACCAGGCGGTGTCAGAGGAACACCCTAAAGATTGTCAAAGACGTCAGCCACCCATGTCATAGACTGTTCTCTCTGCTACCACATGGCAAGCTGTACCAGAGTGCAAAGTCGAGGTCCAAGAGGCTTATAAACAGTTTCTAGCCCCAAGCAATAAAAGACTCCTGAACATTTAATCAAATGGCTACCCAGACTATTTGCATTGCCCCCCTCTCTCTCTTTTACCGCTGCTACTCTCCATTATTATAAATGCATAATAGCTTTAATAACTACCTATATACATGTGGATATTACCTCAACTAACCGGTGCCCCCGCATATCGACTCTGTACCGGAATCCACTGTATATAGTCTCGCTATTGTTATTTTACTGCTGCTCTTTAACTACTTGTTACTTTAATTTCTTATTCATATTTTTTTTAACTACGTTGTTGGTTAGGGGCTTGTAAGCATTTCACTGTGCAGTTAGGTAACCTGTTGTATTCAGCGCATGTGACTAATAAAATTTGATTTGATCCTAATAGGAGCAAAGGGCCGGAACAACTCCATATTAATCCCCATGATTTTGGAATGAGATGTTCGACCAGCAGGTGTCCACACACTTTTGGTCATGTAGTGTATATTCACTAACATATACTGTAATGTTATATTTATACATACAGTTTTTAAAGGAACATCAGTTTGATGACATACTATATATCTTAGCTGAAGTACACAAAGTGCACAATAATATTGTTTGTGCATTATGGTAATGGTATCTGGTTGCCAAAACATTACCGTGTCGCTGAAGGAAAGCCCTGTGATAAGTGTTCAACCACCCAGAAATAATGAAATCAAGACTTGAGAGGTCTAGTGCTGCCTGTGTTAATATTCACAAATACACACACACACACACACACACACACACACACACACACACACACTACTGGATCAAAGACCACAGACCTAAACTATCATGTTTCAGCTCTCGGTGAGGGGCAATTCCACTGTTCAAGTAAATGTGTTTTTATTACATTTTTGGAAATTATTAGAAGTAGTCCTTGTGCATAGCGTTGTAAGGTTCGTTTAACATTGCAATCATTGGTTTTTGTTTGACGTAGATTTTATTTGATTTTTAAAAAATGGGAGTCTGTCATTCATGTGGAATTGCTTCAAATGAGTCGGGTGATGGAGTAAAGACAAAAATGTCCTCACCTGCTCCTAATGTTCATAAATAACCCAATGATGTGTTCTCTCTGAAATTACACCACTTTACCCATTTTGGCGAGGCACTTTCAACCCCCTCTCTTCCCCCTTCAATAAGCAGAACCATAAATTAGGCAGCGTTACTGTTAGGGAGCCCTGCGGTCTCTGGTTCACGTCACTAGCCTACCACAGTTCTACAACTAATGAGGCAACTGATACATATCCCCCGAGGACCTGAGAAACTCAACCATTATTCACTTCATAGTCATGAAACTGGGGGGGGGGCTGGCGTCACTGACAGCCACCTTGGTTAAACCGAACATGGATGATTGGATGGAATTTGAGCTTGCAACCCCACGGTTCAATACCTAGAACTTTCTTTAGTGAGCCAAAGTAAAATGTTAGCTAGCTTCATGCCAATGACTTGTTTATACATATGACACAAGGCGAAGGTGTAGGCTGCACCATCAAACCAAAGCATATCCTGCTGCACCAGGTATGTGCTAGCCTTGCTTTCCAAACAGGTGAACGAGACCAGGCATGTGTATACTCATTCGGTACTGAAAGCAAAGGTTAGCCTGTGTTTTGACATCATCCTTCATCTAAAATACATTTAAAAAAAATGGAGGATCTGTTTATTGCCCTTTCCCAGTTCATTTGTATAAGTAGCTTGCAAAGAAGTCGTTCAAAGTATGGCCAGAAAGCACTTAGGTTTGATGTACGCACTATTTCTGTGAAGGCTGGACCAATATTGCATTGGAGATGTCTAAACAACCAAGGGTACAAGCTTTCGGAGCCTGGCATGGATCATCCAAGGCATTCTGGAGCCCACTTCTTTCCCCCTTGCGTGGACCATCCAGGCAGCTTTGGCCCAACATCCAAATTAAACATCCCCTTTTCAGGACCCGGTCTTTCAAAGATATTTGGATTTTTACAAATTAACTTCACAGATCTTCATTGTAGGGTTTAAACACTGTTTCCCATGCTTGTTCAATGAACCATACACAATTAATGAACATGCACCTGTGGAACGGTCATGAAGACACTAACAGCAGTAGGCAATTAAGGTCAGAGTTTTGAAAACTTAGTGTCCTAAAGGAGGCCTTTCTACTGAACCTGAAAAACACCAAAAGAAAGATGCCCAGGGTCCCTGTTTATCTGAGTGAACATGACTTAGGCATGCTGCACGGAGGCATGAGGACAGCAGATGTGGCCATGGCAATAAATTACAATGTCTGTACTCTGAGACGCCTAAGACCGTGCTACATGGAGACGGGACGGACAGCTGATTGTCCTGGCACATCCGAACATCACACCTGTGGGACAGGTATCGGATGGCAACAACTGCCCGAGTTACACCAGGGTCGCACAGTCCCTCCATTAGTGCTCAGACTGTCCGCAATGGGCTGAAAGAGGCTGGACTGAGGGCTTGTAGGCCTGTTGTAAGGCAGGTCCTCAACAGACATCACTTGCAACAACGTCACCTATGGGCACAAACCCACCATGGCTAGACCAGATAGGACTGGCAAAAAGTGCTCTTCACTGACGAATTGCGGTTTTATCTCACCAGGGGTGATGGTCGGATTTGCGTTCATCGTCGAAGGAATGAGCATTACATCGAGGCCTGTACTCTGGAGCGGGATCAATTTGGAGGTGGAGGGTCTGTCGTGGTCTGGGGCGATGTGTCACAGCATCATCGGACTGAGCTTGTTGTCATTGCAGGCAATCTCAACGTTGTGCGTTACAGGGAAGACATCCTCCTCCCTGATGTGGTACCATTCCTGCAGGCTTATCCTGACATGACCCTCCAGCATGACAATTAGAGGTCGACCGATTATGATTTTTCAACGCCGATACCGATTAAAATCGTCCGATTTGTATTTATTTATTTGTAAATATGACAAATACAACAATACTGAATAAACACTTATTTTAACTTAATATAATACATCAATAAAATCAATTTAGTCTCAAGTAAATAATGAAACATGTTCAATTTGGTTTAAATAATGTAAAAACAGAGTGTTGGAGAAGAAAGTAAAAGTGCAATATGTGCCATGTAAGAAAGCTAATGTTTCAGTTCCTTGCTCAGAAGATGAGAACATATGAAAGCTGGTGGTTCCTTTTAACATGAGTCTTCAATATTCCCAGGTAAGAAGTTTTAGGTTGTAGTTATTATAGGACTATTTCCCTCTATACCATTTGATTTTCATTAACTTTTGGATTTTCTTATAGGCACTTTAGTATTGCCAGTGTAACAGTATAGCTTCCGTCCCTCTCCTCGCTCCTCCCTGGGCTCGAACCAGCAACACAACGATAAAAGCCACCATCGAAGCAGCGTTACCCATGCAGAGCAAGGGGAACAACAACTAGAAGGCACAGAGCGAGTGATGTTTGAAACGCTATTAGCGCGCGCTAACTAGCCAGCCATTTCACTTTGGTTACACCAGCCTCATCTCGGGAGTTGATAGGCTTGAAGTCATAAACAGCGCAATGCTTGATGAACAACGAAGAGTTGCTGGCAAAACGAACGAAAGTGCCTACCACCGCTCAGTCAGATACGTAGATACTTGTATGCTCAGTCAGATTATATGCAACGCAGGACACACTAGATAATATCTAGTAATATCAACCATGTGTAGTTAACTAGTGATTATGATTGTTTGTTTTTTAGAAGATAAATTTAATCCTAGCAAGCAACTTACCTTTGCCTGTTATGCGAATGCAGTAAGCCATCTCCTTGTGGAGTGCAACGAGAGAGAGGCAGGTCGCTATTGCGTTGGACTACTGTAAGATTGTAAGATTGCAAGATTGGATCCCGCGAGCTGACAAGGTGAAAATCTGTCATTCTGCCCCTGAACAAGGTAGTTAACCCACCTTTCCTAGACCGTTATTGAAAATAAGAATGGGTTCTTAACTGACATGCCCAGTTAAATACAAGGTATAACAAAAAAAATATATATTAAAAAAATATAATAATAAAATATATACACTGCTCAAAAAAATAAAGGGAACACTAAAATAACACATCCTAGATCTGAATGAATGAAATATTCTTAAATACTTTTTTCTTTACATAGTTGAATGTGCTGACAACAAAATCACACAAAAATTATCAATGGAAATCAAATTTATCAACCCATGGAGGTCTGGATTTGGAGTCACACTCAAAATGAATGTGGAAAACCACACTACAGGCTGATCCAACTTTGATGTAATGTCCGAAAACAAGCCAAAATGAGGCTCAGTAGTGTGTGTGGCCTCCACGTGCCTGTATGAACTCCCTACAACGCCTGGGCATGCTCCTGATGAGGTGGCGGATGGTCTCCTGAGGGATCTCCTCCCAGACCTGGACTAAAGCATCCGCCAACTCCTGGACAGTCTGTGGTGCAACATAATATAATAATAATAATAATAATAATAATAAATGCCATTTAGCAGACGCTTTTATCCAAAGCGACTTACAGTCATGTGTGCATACATTCTACGTATGGGTGGTCCCGGGAATCGAACCCACTACCCTGGCGTTACAAGCGCCATGCTCTACCAACTGAGCTACAGAAGGACCACGGATGTTGGTGGATAGAGCAAGACATGATGTTCCAGATGTGCTCAATTGGATTCAGGTCTGGGGAACGGGCGGGCCAGTCCATAGCATCAATGCCTTCCTCTTGGAGGAACTGCTGACACACTCCAGCCACATGAGGTCCAGCATTGTCTTGCATTAGGAGGAACCCAGGGCCAACCACACCAGCATATGGTCTGAGGATCTCATCTCGGTACCTAATGGCAGTCAGGCTACCTCTGGCGAGCACATGGAGGGCTGTGCGTCCCCCCAAAGAAATGCCACCCCACCCCATGATTGACCCACCGCCAAACCGGTCATGCTGGAGGATGTTGCAGGCAGCAGAACGTTCTTCACAGAGTCTCCAGACTCTGTCATGTCTGTCACATGTGCTCAGTGTAAACCTGATTTCATCTGTGAAGAGCACAGGGTGCCAGTGGCGAATTTGCCAATCTCGGTGTTCTCTGGCAAATGCCAAACGTCCTGCACGATGTTGGGCTGTAAGCACAACCCCCACCTGTGGACGTCGGGCCCTCATACCACCCTCATGGAGTCTGTTTCTGACCGTTTGAGCAGACACATGCACATTTGTGGCCTGCTGGAGGTCATTTTGCAGGGCTCTGGCAGTGCTCCTCCTCCTTGCACAAAGGCGGAGGTAGCGGTCCTGCTGCTGGGTTGTTGCCCTCCTATGGCCTCCTCCACGTCTCCTGATGTACTGGCCTGTCTCCTGGTAGCGCCTCCATGCTCTAGACACTACGCTGACAGACACAGCAAACCTTCTTGCCACAGCTCGCATTGTTGTGCCATCCTGGATGAGCTGCACTACCTGAGCCATTTGTGAGTTTTAGCATGAGACCGAGTCTACCACTAGAGTGAAAGCACCGCCAGCATTCAAAAGTGACCAAAACATCAGCCAGGAAGCATAGGAACTGAGAAGTGGTCTGTGGTCACCACCTGCAGAACCACTCCTTTATTGGGTGTGTCTTGCTAATTGCCTATAATTTCCACCTGTTGTCTATTCCATTTGCACAACAGCATGTGAAATGTATTGTCAATCAATGTTGCTTCCTAAGTGGACAGTTTGAATTAACTGAAGTGTGATTGACTTGGAGTTACATTGTGTTGTTCAAGTGTTCCCTTTATTTTTTTTGAGCAATATATATATATATATATATATATATATATATATATATATATATATATAAAAACATATATTATTTTTAAAAATCAGATTTTTATGAAAACTTGAAATCGGCCCTAATTAAATCAGCCATTCTGATTAATCGGTCGACCTCTAATGCCAATGCCACCAGTCATACTGCTCGTTCTGTGCGTGATGTCCTGCAAGACAGGACTGTCAGTGTTTTGCCATGTCCAGCGAAGAGCACAGATCTCAATCCCATTGAGCATGTCTGGGACCTGTTGGATCGGGGGGTGAGAGCTAGGGACATTCCCCCCAGAAATGTACGGGAACTTGCAGGTGCCTTGGTGGAAGAGTGGGCTAACATCTCACAGCAAGAACTGGCAAATCTAGTACAGTCCATGAGGAGGAGATGCACAGCAGTACTTAATACAGCTGGTGGCCACACCAGATACTTACTGTTACTTTTGATTTTAACCCCCCTTTGTTCAGGGACACATTATTACATTTGTTAGTTACACGTCTGTGGAACTTGTTAGGTTTATGTCTCAGTTATGTTCATAAATATTTACATGTTAAGTTTGCTGAAAATAAAGTTGACAGTGAGAGGACGTTTCTTTTTTTGCAGAGTTTACGGCCTCTGGGGAGACGACGGCTTGAGCTACAATAACCCGCCTGCCAGCAATCAGTTAAGATTAGGAAGCAGCCAGTGGCTCCAAGGGACTCCAAACTAAGGATGGGAACTTTACACTCGTCGACATTCCTAAGCCCTACATATTCGGGTAGGACAGAACGGGTTGTTTGGTCTTCACATCTTGTAGTATTGAAATGCAAGAGTAACAATCCGTGAGGGGCGAGCGGACAGCCCTGATGGGTAAATTAACTCCGGATGCCACAGGACCTGGGCTCTCACAGCGAGAGAGCATGACGTCAGTGTACGACCCTGGGGCTCCACAAGTGATTGAATCCAGAAACCGAAATGACCACCCTTCAAACCACCACCACCCCCTAAAAAGATGGTGAGGGGGCTGCTGTTTGCTCAGAGAGAGTGAGAGCGAGACCGAGAGAATGGAAGGTTGTAGGGGGTGGAAGTGGTACTCAGAGAACTACGATCAAGACTATTTCTCACACTGCTTTGCTCCCAGTGTATCCCGGATTCCCGGAAGGAGTCCATATTATCCGTGCTTGGGGCGCAGTGACTAAGAAAAAACACTTTCTGCTCGTAACATTCCCAAACACTTGAGTAGTGAGTGACACATTCCCCTGAGAGAGAGACTTCTAGGAAAGCACTACCTCCCCCGCCAAGGATGACCAACAACCCAACAATTCTGTTTATGATATCATATCTTACAGTAGGGAAGGTTACTTGTAATACATTCTGGTATATTACATGCATAATTCCCAAAAGGGAATGCAACTGTCTGGAAGACATTTAGCTCAATGGAAACGTATCCAGATGCTGCAAATGCTATATACTGTAGGTAGAAATGGAGCGGCTCCTCACCAGTGCCTTTTCCTCTGACTTTCTTTACTCTTTCAAGGCTGTTGATTGGGGTTGAAGTCTCTCAGTCTCAGCCAGAACATCCGGTGAGATAGCGAGAGAACGTCAAGGTCAGTCTAGTCTAGTCATCACAACCCGCACCCCCCCCCCCAATTAACATGTTGGTGGGCTTAGAGACCCAGAGACAGAGGTTTATGCGTAGAGATAGAACCCTAGCAATGTAAACGTGATTCTCTCTATGCGTAGAGATAAAACAATAGAGCGGCTGATTGCTTTCTCTATGGGTCTATGCAAGTTGTTTACTCATTGCTGCCAAGTCAGTCAGCACTATACGCCGTTTGATCAGGCTCAAACTCAGGATGTGCGCCAGAGATGGGTTAGCTAAGGCTCCCTCCCACCAACCCCAGTGCTGGGTCCGGTTTAACTGACGGGCCCGCTAATCCCCTGATTAAAAACTCTGCTCACGCTTCGGTTCACTCCAAACGAGCCGGCCGTTGCACTCCGCGCTGGGAACAGTCCCTAGCGCTCTTCCTCTGTCCCAACGCCCCGGTGAGAGTATCCGCTTGTAAAACGTCTGTTTGGCGACGGTCAGAGTTGCCAGACAAAGCAGTAGACCGTGTGTTACATCAACAGATGAGAGAGACAGTCCCTGGCTGTCGAAAAAAAAAGAGACTGTAGCGAGTTCCACAAAGTATGCTACACAAGCAAATGATGACATAACCATATAATGTTCCACAATTACAGACACAGGAATAGCATTGATGAGAGACAAGTTGTTGTGAAGGAAAAATGTTATGAAGACCATGAGCAGAGAAAGTTATTCAAAAACGATTTCAAAATGTGGATATGAAAGGGTGATATTTACGAGACAACCAAATAAACCAAGTACATTATAGGCCCATCTATAGCCAGAGTGCACACGACTAACACGTTTCAATCTTATGGGAAACACATGCATGTCTTAAGAGGCTGAAAAAAAGAAGAACGTGATGCTATAGCTACTGTACTTGTGTCATTTCTGGAAATGTCCTCTATAATCATGCGTTGAGGATTAGTCTGTCGGAGTGGATCAGAATGTTGATGAGTAAGCGTAAGGCTGCTGGAGCTGAGCCGATGTAAACATGGCAAGGAGAGCACTTGACGTACTAGACAGCGACATCGCCCTGTGTACTTCACCCAACAGGTGTTCTGTGTAGAGTTCAAGCTCTTGCTTGTCTGTGTGTACTCTATGATTAAGCACATACATATGCGCGCACACACACACACACACACACACACACACACACACACACACACACACATATCCTCAAAAAAGGTTCAGAGTGTCCTCACACACAGACATCAACCACAAGCAATGCTGCTGTATCTTTTGAGTCTCCTTTCCAAAGTGTGGAAAGGAGACTCAAACAAGGTCAACAAATCTTATTATTACCAACTACAACTGTTTTAACTTCGACAAGAATGTGTGCTCCCGGTTTTAAAAACACCTCTATTTCACTGACTGGGAATGAGACCACCGTTGTTCTTTTTAAAGGACATATATTAAGAAAAAAAGGACATGAATGGCCATCTTAAAGTGTGAGAAAAGAAAGGATTGACTACCAGAATATGGGGGAGTGGTTGTGTGTTAGACATGAGCTGGCCTCCTTAGGAATATTACTTCTAACCACTCGGCGCTCTGCAGTTGGTCAGGCCAGTCTGGTGTGCAAAGAGTACTCCCATACAGTCTATGGCCACTCCTCAGTAAAAGTGTCAAGATAAGCCAGTCCGTCAGAGTCTATCCAATAGTTCTCCTAAATTACAACATCTCAAAGACATGGAGGAGTAGAGGGGAAACAAAGATGGCTTCCTATTGCAGCCCAAAGGCATATATTTCACACACATTGAACTAACCATTGGTCTATATAAAAACATCAAAGCATATACACTACATTTCCAAGAGTATGTGGACACCTGCTTGTCAAACTTCTCATTGCAAAATCATGGGCATTAATATAGAGTTGGTCCCCCCCCCCCCCTTTGCTGCTAGAACAGCCTCCACTCTTCTAGGAAGGCTTTCCACTAGATGTTGAAACATTGCTGCAGGGACTTGCACATTAGTACGGTCGGGCAATAAGGCTTGGCTCGCAGTCGGCGTTCCAATTCATTCCGAAGGTATTCGTTGGGGTTGAGGTCAGGGCTCTGTGCAGGTCAGTCAAGTTCTTCCACAAAGATCAACAAACCATTTCTGTATGGCTCTTGCTTTGTGCACAGGGGTATTGGAATCAGGCAAACATTTTTTGTGATTTCATGGAGCCCTGCAAAACACATTGTGGCTCTCCAGGGACTTAGAGCCAGTGTCCTCTGTTTTGACCAATCAAAGGTTTTATAAATGGCACGACAAGTGTACAATTTTTTTGCGTCTATCCTGTGTTTGTCTGTTTAGATGTTTTTTTGTTTCTATAGATGTGTGGGAATAGGTTTCATTGAGTATTGGCGAGTACACCCAAATCAGTAGAGCACAGGGAATCTGACTCTCCAGCATCCAGCTGACCTATACTTCCTGTAGTTGCCAAATACCTCTGCTTCCTTTCATACTTGTGTTATCACCTCAACAATGAATGTTGTGAATGGGAGAGGTGGGAATACAGCCCACAATGCATCCTCAAAATAAATCCTAGAGTGCAATGAAAGAATATTCACAACTGACTATTACATAGTCTACACTACATGACCAAAAGTATGTGGACACCTGCTAGTCAAACAGCTCATTCCATAATCATGGGCATTATTATAGAGTTGGTCCACCCTTTGCTGCTATAACCTTCTTCTGGGAAGGCTTTCCACTTGAGGTTGGAACATTGGAAGCAAATCCCCGCAGAATTTAGCCACAAGAGCATTGGTGAGGTCGGCATTGATGTTGGAGCGATTAGGCCTGGCTCGCAGTCGGCGTTCCAGTTCATCCCAAAGGTGTTCGATGGGGTTGAGGTCAGGGCTCGGTGCAGGCCAGTCAAGTTATTCCACATAAAATCGACAAACCATTTCTGTATGGACCTCACTTTGTGCACAGGGGCATTGCCATGCTGAAATAGGACTGTTTCCCAAACTGTTGCCACAAAGTTGGAAGCACAGAATCGTCTAGAGTGTTATTGTATGCTGTAGCGTTAAGATTTCCCTTCACTGGAACTAAGGGGTCTAGCCCGAACCATGAAAAACAGCCCCAGACCATTATTCCTTCTTCACCAAACTTTACATTTGGCACTATGCAGTCGGGCAGGTAGCGTTCTCCTGGTACCCACCAAACCAAGATTAGTCCATCGGACTGCCAGATGATGAAGCGTAATTCATCACTCCAGAGAACAGTTTTGTGCTGAAGTTGCTTTCAGAGGCAGTTTGGAACTCAGTAGTGAGTGTTGCAACAGAGGACAGATGATTTATACATGGTACATGTATGGCCTACCACTTCACAGCTGAGCCGTTGTTGCTCCTAGACATTTCCACTTCACAATAACTGCACTTCCAGTTGACCGGGGCAGCTCTAGCAGGTCACAAAAATGTGACGGTGCCACGTTGAAAGTCACTGAGCTCTTCAGTACGGGCCATTCTACTGCCAGTGTCTGTCTATGGTGATTGCATGGCTGTGTGCTCGATTTTCTACACCTTTCAGCTACCGGTGTTGTTGAAATAGTCGAAGCCACTAATTTGAAGTGGTGTCCGCATAATTTTTGGTCATGTAGTGTATCAGTTAATATTAACCTGCTTAGTATTTTTCGAATTAAAAACATGACAATTGCTGCATTAGCTAAACTGGCTAGAATGGGCAATATGAGAAGGACAGAGAAAACGCACGGAGAGTGAGAAGAAATTAAGGAGAAATCAAATGGAATAGATAGAAAGAGCAAAGAAGAGTGTGACATTTAGAGGAAAATCCAATCTTGGCGTTGGATCTGAAACCTATGACATGTCATAAATCAGAGCAGAGGAAAAGTGAAACGTTGGGTTTGGATAAACACATACCACCACATTATGCTCCTCAGTTCTACTGTCTGGATGTCTTCCAGACAGAGTAAAGCTCCTTGGCTGGCTTTGAGACGGGTAGAAAATACAGCGCTGGACACTTCAGTATATCATTTAAGGCCCGGTTGAGCATATCGAGAAAAGTTCATTTGTGTTACAGTCCAATCGCAATGGCCATTTCAAAACTAAGCCAAACGGGGAACCTCTCCCTGCCTTATTTACTCAATGTATCACGCCGTGTCAGCTCGATAAGACTCTCCATTTGGTGACGAATGTTAAATGTCAATTGCATGAATTACACAATATTTTCATGGTCCAGAACCTGTTTGTGTTAGACTGTCCTTAGGATTACTATCCCTTTACGTTTAAACACATTTTTAAAAAAAGGCAAGGCCAGTGTCCTTTGGGATTTAAACAGTTGATAATTCAAGGACTACACTCTCCACAGAGACAGCTAGGAGGCCAAGATGACTGGACATTTGCCTGGCGACTTCCCTTAACATCAGGACATCAACGGGCTGTCAGGTTCAACTGCCTTGTTAGGCTTTTGAGAACACAATGATCTAGCTACTGCAAGTCTTGTGCTGGATAAGTACAGTGCCTTCAGAAAGTATTCACATACCATTACTTTTTCCACATTGAGACATTTATTTTCAAATTGATAAAAAAAATATATAAAAAAATGTTTTAAAAAAGTCACTGGTCTACACACAAACACATAATGTCAAAGTGGAATTACGTTATATATATATATTTTTTTAAACTTTTTAAAATGTTTTATTATTAACTGAAACGTCTTAAGTCCATATGTATTCAACCCCTTTGTTATGCCAATCCTAAATAAGTGGGTTAAAAATGTGCTTATAAGGTCACATAAAAAGATGCTTGGACTCACGGAGTGCAATAATAGTGTTTACCAATATTTGAATGACGAGCTCATCTCCGTATCCCACTCATACTGATAATTAAGGTCCCTCAGTCAAGCAGTGAATTTCAAACACATTCAACCACAAAAACCAGGGAGGTTTTCCAATTCCTCGCAAAGAAAGTAGATGGTAAAAATTTTAAAAAGCTAATATTGAATATCCCCGTGAGCATGAAGAAGTTATTAATTTCACTTTGGATGGTCACAACAAATATATGTGTGTCCTTCCCATCTCAGTTGCCGAAGAGGAAGGAAACTGCTCAGGAATTTCACCATGAGGCCAATGGTGACTTTAAAACAGTTACAGATTAATGGCTGTGGTAAGAGAAAACTGAGGATGGATCAACAACATTGTAGTTAGTCCACAATATTAACCTAACTGACATTGAAAAGAAGCATGTACATGAATGAAAAAAATATTCCAAAATATGCATCCTGTTTGCAACAAGGCGCTAAAGTAATACTACAAAAAAATGTGGCAAAGCAATATAACTTTTTGTCCTGAATACAAAGTGTTATTGGATTTGCCCCAAACATACACATTAGTGAGTACCACTCTCCATATATTTCACTATAGTGGTGGCTGCATCATGTCATGGGTATGCTTGTAACTGTTAAGGACTAGGGAGTCTTTCAGGATAAAATAATAAATGGAATGGAGCTAAGCACATGCAAAATCCTAGAGGAAAACCTGGTTCCGTCTGCTTTCCACCAGACACTGGGATATAAATTCCCAATTAACTTGAACAAGGCCAAATCTTCACTGGAGTTGCTTACCAAGACAGTAAATGTTCTTGAGTGGCCGAGTTACAGATTTGACTTGCATCTACTTGAAAATCTATGGAAAGACCTGAAAATGACTATCTAGCCATGATCAACAACCAATTTGACAGAGATCGAAGAATTTTGAAAAGAATGGAGAAATGTTGCAAAATCCAGACGTGGAAAGCTTTGAGACTTACCCAAAAGGTGCTTCTACAAAGTATTGATTCAGAAGTGTGAATACTTATGCAAATGAGATATTTTCAATAAATGTGCAAAAAAAAACAAAAAAAAGTTCACACTGTCATTATGGCGTATTGCGTGAAAATCGGTGAGAAAAAAACCATGTAATACATTTTGGATTTAATCTGTAACACAACAAAATGAGGAATAAGTCTAAGGGTACGAATACTTTCTGAAGCCACTGTAACTCAGCCTATGCATGTCGGTTGACATGAGAGACTAGAGGCACAATGAAGCAACAAAGTCAAACTAGGGGATACATTTCATGAGCAACATCTGTTTGTACTTTTGTAGTTGTGAGCTGCACTCACTGGCATTTGCTGTATCAGATAAAGACACTACAGTAACTGTGAGGAAGGGGTGAGCCAATGAAGTCAGAGGAAGCAGAGGAAATTGCTCATGATAACGAGATCACACCATGTTTGCAAAAACAGTGACTATAACAACCCAATGAAAACGAGATAACCACGCTTACAAACACACAGTCACTATAACAACCTAATGAACAGACACTCAGACCACAAAGATGCTTTCTGCTTCTAACTGACAAATGACGATTCACATGGGGATAATATGACGCAGAACCTAGCTAGCTGCTTTCCAATAGTACCCAACATTAAAAAAACAAGGACAAAGGCACTCACTCGTCACGATTAAAATGCCAGAGGCATATCTTAAACTCTGATGTGTCTCGGTAGGTCAAACCATTGTTAAACCAACACTTCCTGTTTTAAGCAATGCATCATTTCCTTAATTGCGGTTGGAACAGGCCAACTCCGCCCCAGCACTCCATAGCTTCCACGGGGCGGGATGCATAGCCATTGCGTAATCTGTGGCCAACGCTGTTTACGCTTCCAGACACGGAGTGGAGCCACAGATCGGACGCCGTTGGTAAACAAACAGAGGATCCAGCTGAAGAGTTGCCACTTCTACGTCTTTTCTCCCCCACTTTCAGACGAGAACAACCTGGCCCACCCACCAACCTCATTCCTCACACATTTCATGAGGCTACAAATCAGTAGGCCTGAGGCCCACTAAAACACTACTGCTGTGGCCATCGCTACTCTCTGTGATCCCTAGAATAACAGCGTCGAGATGCTTGGTCTCTACTGACCATTTTCATAATATCATGCAGACTCAAGCCATACTGTGCTGGCTCAGATATGAGAAGAAAATATCGTCCTTCCCACATGGTTCCAGCAACTATGCTGGAACCATAAACAGGCAGGCCCAGTACAGCTCATCTTAGTTTTGCTCAGTAGTGACAAAGCGGTACACTGTTCCTATGTGGAGGGTTTGACTTCACCAAAAGAGGGCTGGGCCGAGGACCAGTCACAGGAGGTCTAACCGGTCATTGTCCCTGAGCATTTAAACACAGCCTGGTATGGTGGTGGGAGGACACCGAGGGATCCGATGAGGGAGAGTGTCGTAACCATAAAGGTGGCCAAATGAGTACCTGTGGCAGGGCATTTGTCTCTCCTCTTAGCTTTAAATGAGCGAGCAGGTGTAGAGGAGAGATGTGATTTAGAGATTTGAAGAGAGGCAGAGGAAACCCAGGAAAAGGACAGGCCTATGCGGGACACAAACCTCCGCTAGAATGTTAGCAGGGTTTACTTTGCACAGCGAGTAGAAGGATATGCGCTAACTGGCCCTGAAGGGGGAGAAGAAAAAAATGGGGCTCAACATGGAACAGGAGGAGTTTCATAGTGATTTAGAATATCTTATGGAGAATGTCAGTTAACCACAGAAAAGGAGGTAACACAGCACTCAACAGTAATTTCTGTAGGCCTATTACGGACTTTTGTAAATGCCAAAAATGACATTGTGATAAAACCGTATTCTTACTTGCCAAGAGAGGACATGTTCATTGTGAGGAAAGAATGAATAGCTACTCTCAGAAGTAAAGCACAGCCCGAAATGCAATTGTCATATACACACCCCCTCTCTCAAATGTCTATCCAAGCTTACCATAACTCTTCCCCCAACGATAACAGATATATGTACCTAAATCCTACCGTGCTTTTTCAACCAATCATGAAAAACAGCTTTAGATTCTGGAAAATGTATCTGGATACATTTTTATATCCCGGTGTGGATGGTCAAAAGACTACATTTTTGGCCCACATTCGACTTCCTTTGAAGAGAAAGAAAAAAAACCTGCCATACATTACAATTTCACATCTGGTTTGGATTCGGGGGAAGTATGCAGTCAACTCCAGCATGCCAAAGGAGGTTTTGGACAGTCACTGACTGGAGAATTCAGGAAGGGGTGTCTTTACTTTCTCTGCAGCACTGGTATGCACCGGTAAATGTTAAGAGGGCAGAGGGAAAAAAAACAGAGAGAGCGAGAAAGGGAAAGGTACAGGAAGTGACAGACGGGGAGCAAGTGGGAAAAGATATCGGCCTAGATCTGAGTTGGGAAACACTAGTTGAGGGAGAGATAATGACAAGACTGTCAGCATTGCAAGGGGAACACAGGAAGTGAAAGAATGCAGAGACAAAAGAGCTGAGAGAAAAGGCTATATAGAGATAAAATGTTCAACAAAAGGATAAAAAGCTAGTCGTAGTAATAAAATATATAAACAAGATAGCGTTTAAGTCTAAGGGGAGAGAGCGAGAGAGAGAGAGAGAGAGAGAGAGAGAGAGAGAGAGAGAGAGAAATGTCTGAAAAAAGGAGCAAGCATGTAGTTGACAGTCATTACAGTAAATAGTCTCAGTTAGGGCCCTAGTGGACATTGGTAGGGGTAGGGAGTGGACAGCGAGTGGGGTGAGTACAGTTCAGAAGCCAATGTATGAGAAGGTGGAGTATATTATTCCTCCTTGTACAAACAAAACATGGCCCTGATTCCCAGGAGTCCCACTGACCAGCAGCAACGTGCAGATTTATTACCAAACATGGCCATGCCATAATTCTCGTCACTGTCCTGTCCTCCCCTGGCTGGGCTGCCGGTCATCTGCACTCCAATCCAGGGGATAGGTCAGGGCTTCCCTTTCATCTCTTTGAAAAACAGAACCCTACTGAATACTAGACACTGGCAGAGTGAGGGGAGGGTTTGGCTCAATAGCATCCGCTGAGGCTTCATTGGAGCAAGGTGGAAACGCAGACGTGTAGATAACATGGGAAGTTGATTGTTTGAATATCTGTCAAAGGCTGTGTTTTTTTTTGTTGTGCGGCAAATTTGATTCATGCTTGCAAACAGAACTTAAAACATGCCGCCTTAGCTTGATCCTTGAAAAAGTATTGCATTTCTCCCACCTAAAGGAGAATGGTGCTACTAGAGCAGTACGACCAGAATGTTTAGTTACAGTGGGTCACAGTACACTCTGGCTCCCTTTCAGCAGCAGGTCAGCCTAGCTGGTCTCCAGAGAGGATGGTGTTTGCACTAATCTTCAGAAGGGGAAACTGAGGGAGTCCTCCTATGCAATATCTTTACTGGCGTGGTGTCAATTTCATCTCTGCCGGTGTTTTACATCAGACACAACAACCTCCCCAGTCGTCAGACACAAGGTTGTTTTGTCTGGACCCAGAAAAAAAAAAACAATCTGTTAAATATTTCTGAACTGTGAAGACTTGACACTTTGGTACGGAAATTGTGATTTTCTCATTTAGAGGTCAGTGATTCAGTCATAGAAATGGATTCAGTCACACATTTTATGCTGTAGTACTGGGGTCTCTAACAGGTTGAACGCTGGTAGCTCGCAGCCCACCTATCACTAACTCGCCAAACAATTCTGAATGTGCATGTATTTTTCACGTGTTCCAGCGCAAACTGTTAAAAAACAAAATCTCACAAGCAGACACCTCAAGCTCTAACCAATCAAATCCACATTCTCACTCCTAGTTAGCCAGAATTGGCTTAAAAAGCAAAACGTGACACAATATCTGCCAATTAAGTTCCATCAATATTGCCCTTGTTTGTCTGTGTGCTGCGCACGTTTGTCTCTTATTCACTTCGTGTATCCAGTTCGTGACAATGAGAACTGTCTTCTGGGTAGAAAAATACTTTCCCCAAAACCTTCTATTAAATGTTAACTGCAAAGTAAGCTTACCTGGCAGAATTATATAATGATTATTTCTATAAAATCGGGTGGGCATTTGATTTACAAACTCTGTCATAATATATGCAGTGGTGTAAAGTACTTAAGTAAAAATACAGTACTACTTAAAGTCATGTTTTGGGGTAACTGTACTTTACTATTTACATTTTGGACTACTTTTACTTCACCACATTCCTAAAGAAAATAATGTACTTTTTACTCAATACATTTTCCCTGACACCTAAAAGTACTTGTTACATTTTGAATGATTAACAGGACATGAAAATGGTCCAAGTCACACACTTATCAAGAGAACATCCCTGGTCGTCATCGCAACTGCCGTTGAGCTGGCGTACTCACTAAACACAAAGTGTGCCCCTGGCTATCCATAGTTAAAAACATTTAAACCCAACAATTGTGACATCTGGTTTGCTTAATATAAAGTATTTGCAATTATTTATACTTTTGATACTGATACTCAAGTAGTATTTTACTGGGTGCGTCTTTAATTTAAAAAAGGGTATTTTTACTTTTATTCAAGTATGACAATTGGGTACTTTTCCACCACTGGATATATGCAGCAGCAAAAACATCACTAGACCAGCACATTCCTCTTTTGCAAAATACACAAGTTAAAGGGTTATTACACCAAAAAAAAATCAGTGTTTTTTTTTTTTTTTTTTCAGCCCTCAAATTTTCTGATGCAATTTAACTTCTCTAGGGTAGGGGGTAGCATTCGGAATTTTGGATGAAAAGCATGCCCAAATTACACAGCTTGCTACTCAGGCCCAGAAGATATGATATGCATATAACTGGTGGATTTGGATAGAAAACACTAAAGTTTCCAAAACTGTTAAAATAGTGTCTGAGTATAACAGAACTGATTTGGCAGGTGAAGGAAGTATTGGAAGTAAGTATTGTTTTTTTTTGTAGTTTTCTATTCAATGCCATTACAGTATCCATTGACTTAGGACTCAATTTGCAGTTCCTATGCCTTCCACTAGATGTCAGTCTTTAGAAATTGTTTCAGGCTTGTATTCTTATAAATGAGGGAGTAAGACCAGTCTGAATGAGTGGACCCTGACGTGTCACAGAGCTTTTTTCATGCGCAATCCCGAGAGAGTATTTTTTGTTTACCCTTTATATTGACAACGTTATTGTCTGGTTGAAATATTATAGATCATTTAGGCTAAAAACAACCTGGGGGATTGAATATAAACATCGTTTGACATGTTTCTATGAACTTTACGGATACAATTAGGATTTTGTCTGCCTGTTTTGACAAAATTTGAGCCTGTGGATTACTGAAGAAAACGCGAACAAAACTGAGGTTTTTGGATATAGAGATTTTATCGAACAAAAGGAACATTTATTGAGTAACTGAATGTCTTCTGAGTGCCACCATATGAAGATCATCAAAAGGTAAGGGATTAATTTTAGTTTTGTAACGCTTCTGTTTGGCTGGTTACTGTTTGTAATAATTTGTCAACTGGGCTATGTTCTCAAATAATCGTAAGGTATGCTTTTTGCCGTAAAGCATTTTTTAAGTCTGACACAGTGGTTGGATTAAACAAGAAGTTAATCTTTAAACCTATGTAAAATATGTTTTGTTTTCTGAATTTTTATAATGAGTATTTCTGTATTTGAATTTGGTGCTCTGCAATCTCACTGGATGTTGGCCAGATGGGACGCTTTTAAGCATTGACATGGACTTAGAACATCCAATGTCATTGTTCTCTATGGATACTTGCAATTGAGAGTGAAAAACTGAAGAAAAAAATCCCAAACCAGGAAAAATAAAACAATGTGAAAATACTAAATAGTGCCTATTTAGCTAGGAAATAATTCATGAGTAGTTTGCAACATATTTCATAATTTAAACGTAGCTAGAAAATGTTGGAGACCCCTGCTGTAGTAGGACTGGTCTCAAGGCTGAGATTGTACTGTATATCAAGTTACTGGTGTCCTAAGGCATTTCTCAGAGCCCGGTCCGTCATGCAGAGACCGTGGTGAAAGATACAGACGATAAGAGGCAGCGTGTAACTGGCAATGCAAATTCCATCCTTCCTGGTTTCTAGGGATCTGACCTGAATGACACTTCACATTCCGTATTTGCTTACCAAATGGTCATCTGTGTAGTTCCTTTGAACCTTTGACACAAAGTTGGCTAGTCAAATGCTACACAGCCCATTTAACATAGAGTAAGCACAATGTTCATGAATACGTCAGCAAGTTGATTTGACATCATCCCTTTCATGCCATACAATCTCGCCGCCTTTTATAGGTCCATGGCTATTTCCAACCCACACGGACCAAAAACCAAGGCTAGACCACGCGCCACAGAGCCAAAATGGCTCCTGTAAACTGGCCATTCCCAGGTGGTCGCCTGACTCTGCCGACTCAGCACAGTTAGCGAGGGCATCAAGGAGCTGGTGTAGAGTTTCCGAGCCCGCACAGTCAGCAATTTGAGCACCCTTTGATGGCCACATGCAATTGCTGCTCGCCACAACTGCAAGCAATTATTCCTCTCACACACATGGCCACTCATGATTGCTATGGTGGCACCTGATCCTTGGGTTAAGATGCCAGATTTTTGGTCAATGTGGCAATGCTCTCTTTCCCCATTTCAAACCTATATAGGGACTATCTGGAGGCTTTGTGGCTTGCAGGTGTAGGCATCTGAGACATGTCCTATTAGAAGTGTTGCACAACGTTCCTAGTTACGTACACTTGTAATGAGTATCAAAGCTGACATCTACCCTAGCTATGTTCTCTGCAACTCACAAGAGTAAATTGCGGTCACCAAAAACCATCCCTTCGCTCTCGCTCATTCGCTCCACGAACTTGAAAAGATGGGTTTATTTGAGGGGGGAACATTACGTATGTCCAGAAAATGCTGAGGGAATCTGCCAAATGGGAAACGACTGGGATGAATCACCGTTAAAAGTAATTTCCAGAGGTACTACTCTTCCCCCCACAGAGTAAGGTCTCCTTGGAAATGTGTAAACAGTGCCCTCATTCCCCGGCACCATAAAACACTTGGCAGTGAAGTCTTCCCTTGCTTCTAGTCCTCCCAGAGTTCACAGAGGGCGTTCTGGAGGTGATACCGTGGCAATGCGAAATATGTTGACTCTTAAGCACAATATGATCAATTATGCACTGAATGAGTACGCATATGCTCGATGAACTATTTCACTTTCATCGGATACTGTACATGACTCGTGGGCTGACTTCATTCCCTTTTCCCCGATAAAAAAAACAAACACATTATGGATCTAAGGTGCCCTAAATAAAAAAAAACAAGTCTCCAGAACCTGAGGATCAGGTCAATGCATGTCTGTACAGTAAGGGACCGTATAACAGAAGCATATTAAAAGCATCGTACTAAAGATATACTGTACAAAAATAGAATAATAGACCTAATAACTAGGTGTGTTAATGGTGGTGGAGCGACAGGCATTTCTATTAGGAGAGTCCCATTCCACCAGTTGGCCTGTCTGATACATATCAAATTTGAAGTTTCCACTCATAAAAACGTAATGACCATTTCTTTCATTCTGGTATTTGTAGGAGAGGCCAGAAGTAGGTTCCTTTCCTGCTGGAGGGTGACCCCTATGACTAGCGTGGGGTCAAAGACAATGCAGGGGCCAGTTGCTCCTTCCTGTCCCCAGAACAGAGATATATCCCAGAGCTCTCACAGATCCCAACACAGACACAGTACGCACACGGCCACAAAGAAAAACAGACACGTACTGTATAAACACGCCTGACACAGAGACAAGCAAGTAGACAAAGAAACAGCAGGCCACTGCGCTCATCTACAAACATATACAGCACATGTAAAATAGGAAGATTGAACCCTCTAAGACAAAACTTTTATTTTTATAAAATGAAATAAATAAATAAAAATCGGGGGACAATGGGTGACTAGTAGAAGACCAGAAGCAACCAGCAGTTTGTTTGTTTAAAGCGGAGTCTCAAATGGCAACCTATTCCCTATAGTGCACTATTTTTGACAAGGGCACGTACAGCTCTGGTCAAACATAGGGCACTATATAGGGAACAGGGTTCCATTTGGGATGAAAACAAAAGTCTATTTGTGGCGACTTCCCATTGAGTGTCATTAATGCTCATATTCACAATTCCGACTGATCCACTCATAAATGAACCCGATAAGATCAAACAACTTGATATATTTAGGAAATGAGTTCTAAAAACAAAGTGGGCAGATCCTGGTCATAGTCATCAAAGCACACTGAGTGGATAATCAATCCAGATAGAGAGCGGACCAGACTGGGATAAGAAGCACTAGGGTTTAATAGGCATAATCCTGCCAAATTACTCTCCTCACTGGTATAAGAGACCAATAAAAGCTGTGCTCATTCAAACAGTGATTTCACTGAAGCTGACATAACAGGGAAGTGTCAACTTCTATACACGCCGGCCATGAAAAAAATCTGCATTAGGCCAATAGGAATAATGACACACACAAAAAAAAAAAAAACTTACACAACCACACAGTTACTAAACATCCTTCCGGCATGAGGGAAGAAAGAGGAAAGACGGCTGGCTTGTGCCGAAACACGCCTCTCCTGACCAAATTGTACAATCCCCAGCGGACCCATCAAAAAAGAATCACCTCTTCTCTCCCCCTCCTTCCCTCCCTTCTCTCATTTTCTTTGACCTTCACATAGGACACGAGAGAAGAGAATGTCACGTATCTGTTGGAGAAGCCAACAGTGCAGCCAGTGGGGGTCAGCGACCCGTGGGTCAATTTCTTTTCCAGCATGCGGCTGGAATGAGCTCACTTCAAAAAGGTGTCCATAAATCAAGCTGCCATGCCAAGGACTCCATCCCGTTCCCCTCTGCTCCTCACCCCTCCATCTCTCTGCCCTTCTCCAACCTGAGAACCTGGGCCACGTTCAGTTGTGCATGAAAGATGGTAGAGCATGGACCCAGAGATGAAACTCCTTATTCTGGGTCTATATTGTGCAATATTTGCTGGACTTTGCAATGCAGGCACATTCTCAGTGCTCATTCACTCTGGTCCCGTCCTTCTTCTGACTCCACTGCTAAGAAGAAATTAGTTAGAACTAGTAGTAGCCAGGTCAAGGGCAGGTCATTGCATCCTTGTCATAGAAGATATTTGGGGAGTGGCAGGTTGTTATAAGTAGATGCTCAGAAGACACATTTTTATCATATATACCTTGGTGCGAATGGACAGGGAGCTCGACTGTTGGTGTGTTCAAAAGTGCTTGAAGGAAAGCACAATCTAAGAAATCCAATTTCAACTACCAGAGGAGAGCCACAATCAGTCACGCTCTTATCTCGCTGTGTCACATGGGATCTCTTTATCATGCAGCCATGCAAAACACTATTCGTGTTCTCCGCCTAATTCACTGCAAAGTGATAAAATGCAAAGTCCACCCAGTGCTTTGGTTAAATAAAGAGACAATGTACGCAAGCACAGGTGTTTCGGTAAACACAGGTAGTGGAGTTGAATTATGTCGAGTCCCAATCAGACATGTCTTATCTCTCTCTCTCTCAATATATCAACCACAATCTCCCCACTCTTTCTCAACTCCCTCTCTTACTCTGGTCCTATACATGTCTCTTCTTTAGGAGACAGTAGGCTATAGGAAACAGTATAGGCGAAACCTCAAGACTAGGACATAAGAACAGCTTAACAGAGTAGGAAGTAGTGTTGATATGAGACCAGAATATTTACTTCGATACCAGGTTTAGTATCACGATACTCAATACCATGACAATACTTGATACCAAAACAAAAAAACAAGACATATTACCCAAAGTCACAGAATTGCACTTGATCCAGACAGATCTTTTTTTTAGTTTAATGTCATTACATTTGATGAAATGTTTGAATTTTGAATGTATGCATTAATGAATCAATTATACAATCCATTTTAATTTTTTATTTAACCAAGCCAACTACGTAACAATGGTATTGATTTATTTGTATGGTAAATCTACTGAAACTGGGTAAATCAGGATGTAACCTAGGCCTAGTCACAATACAGGTGAATGCATATTCAATAGAAGTGTGTGCATTCATTGTGTTATTGAGCTTTGTTTGACTGATTTCATGGGGCTACAGATGAAACAGTGTCCTTTCCATTTGGGACTCATGCTATTATACTGGTCAACAACATTTGCATAGAAGCAGCAATATCTTTTTATAAAAGTTAACACTTATTCACACACACACACACACACCACAGTCAGTTCAAGGCTCGAGCAAAGATGATCTTGACTGGGAGAGATGTGAGGCAAGGGAGACGAAGTGAATGTCACCAAAAACTTTATTCAAATCAGCTTTGGATTTCAACAATATGTTTTTTTTTCAAGGTACTAGGGTAGTGTATTGATGTTAGCTTCAGCTGTAAGCTAGTAAGAAAAAGTTGGCCTACAAAGCTGGAAGCTACCGGAATCTTGCATTATAAAGTGTTCTAGTCTGTAATGGACATTGTTTTGCGAACAGTAAATGAACAGTTTAACATTTCTAAATGCCGTGTTGCATTATTTAAGTGTGTTAACCTCTGTGCAGCAAAAGTGGTGATGCAGCCCAGACTCCCAGTGAGTGCAGTGGTTCCTCAGTACAGGCTAGAGCTAGCAATGAGTGAGTGGAGCAGGCATGGTGAGAACGCACCATAAAGGGGACATCGGCTGCGCTGTAAGACAGACGTGATCCTCTCTCAATCAGTAGACGACGTGAGACACATTTCACAAAAGTACTAAACCGTTTTTCATGTTCTAGTATTGAAAAAGTACTGAAGTTTCAGTATGCCATGCAACACTAGTAGGAACAGGAAAATTACTTTAGCAGTGAGACGGAAAAAGACAGAAACCTGGCAGACAGACTGACACTCCCTAGTCAAAGGCGCCAGGTTTAGTCACTGCTCTGAGAACGTCTCCATCGATCAACTAAAAGTACATGTTTGTCACACAAGGTGTAAATTAACTAAATTTACTGCACAACCCCTGATTAGTGGGCTGCTAGCTTGCACAGCGTCACAGTCAACCACAGATGGTGACAAAAGGCATCCCACGGCACTCTACAGTAAACACCATTCAATCTGGCTACACTGTAAAGGTTAAAAAGCTGGCACACACACACAAAACACAGGAATGTGTAGGAGCACACATATACACCACACATAAATGATCTCGGTGTCCAACAGAGAACAAGTATGACGTGGTCTGACCAATGAGCCTTATCTATAAGCCCTCTAACATCATAGTCCCACTGGGCACAGACGTCAGTTCAACGTCTAACTTTGATTTACATTTGGTTGAGTTGTCAACTTTTGTGAAATTCAACTTTTGTGAAATTCAACTTTTGTGAAATTCAACTTTTGTGAAATTCAACTTTTGTGAAATTCAACTTTTGTGAATTCAACTTTTGTGAATTCAACAAAATGTCATTGGATTTGGATTATTATTATTTTTAAATTTTTTAAAAATGGTTGAAAAAAAAAAAGTGATTAAAAATGCCCTCAACGTCGATGACTTTTTGCAAATCCAAATCTCTTTTCCATGTTGATTCAATGTCGTCACTTAGATTTTTTGGGGGGGGTTGAAATGTGGAAACAACGTTAATTCAACCAGTTTTTGACCAATGGGGTGCCACTGTTTTCCAAATTCTTTTTTTCACCCGGCGAGGGGATGAGGGCAGCCGAGGGGGGGTGAAATATTTTCGGGGCGAAGTCATGGTGTTTGTGTCATTGGCCCTATGCTGTACTACTTTCCAAGCAGTCTGGCGCGCCCCGGTTCTACTCATTGATTTCATTTATTTTACACTTGCATTGGATGTGGTTCTGTTTGATGCTGGATGCCTAGGTCTCCTACTCCCCTTAAAATAAAACTGAATTGCTAACGTATGGCAAAAAGAAGAGAACAAACAACTAATAATGTTTGCCAGACTTTGCTCGAGAGGAATGGGTGGATGCGTTGAGAATGTACAGCTGGACAGTCTCCGTAGAGAATAGAGAGGTAATCTGGCAACCCCCATTAAGTAAGTCTGAATGGAGATGGCAACCTGCATGGATGGTTACCCAGCACCCCGGCTCTACACCTTTTGAGGAGAGCTGAACAGTGCAAAGCAGCGATTGTATTCCAGCCCACACCAATGCAGAATTATAACATCATTAGTATTTTTCACAACCTAAGCATATTATTGAAACGGATTCAAGAATACTGCCTCTCTGGGTGTAAAAGCCCTAAACAGGAATGCAGCTGGGAAACTATAGATTTCACTCTGACCAAATGTCCTCTAAACCTTTCAGATCAGGGTCACGGTCAAAGTCAGCGGTCATGTGTAGGAATAGGGTTCCATCTGCAGTAAGGGTCAGCTTGGTGTTTGACGGTCAGGGGCATGGGAGTGATGTCATCATGAACATTAGACTCCAATAGATTTTGTTTCTATGGATGTCACAGTCCCTTCAAGTGAAGACATCTTCACATCCTCTTGAATGAAAACACAAAAAAGTTGTCTTGATTGACAGTAGCAAGACACTTATAAAAGTCTTGATCAGAGAACCAGAAAGTCTGGACATTACGGAGTCTAACAGGCCTGGGAACCTCAAAGAAATGTGCACAACAGCAGAGACAACATCAACAGAACCTCTATGGCATTTAAGGTCTGGGTCCCATCTGTGCTGGTAAACGTGTTAGATGTTCTGGTCTCTGCTCTGGAATGAGTTACACTGAAGAAAAAATAAATAATTGTAGTTGCTTCAACTACACAGAACAAAAATATAAACAACATGTAAAGTGTTGGTCCCATGTTTTATGAGTTGAAATAAAATGTCCCGCAAATGCTCCATACACACAAAAAGCTTATTTCTGTCAATTTATTTACATCCCTGTAAGGGAGCATTTGATCCTTTGTCAAGATAATCCATCCACCCGACAGGTGTGGCATATCAAGAAGCTGATTAAACAGCATGACCATTACACAGGTGCACCTTGCGCCGAGGACAATAAAAGGCCACTAAAAAGTGCAGCTGTGTCACACAAAATGGCACAAATATCTCAAGTTGTGGGAGTGTGCCATTAACATGCTGACTGCAGGAATGTCATCCAGACCTGTTGCCAGAGAATTGAATGTTCACCTCTCTACCATAAGCCGCCTCCAATGTTGTTTAATGTGGTCCTTCTGTGGCTCAGTTGGTAGAGCATGGCGCTTGTAACGCCAGGGTAGTGGGTTCGATTCCCGGGACCACCCATACGTAGAATGTATGCACACATGACTGTAAGTCGCTTTGGATAAAAGCGTCAGCTAAATGGCATATATTATTATTATTATTATTATTTTAGAGAATTTTGCAGTATGTCCAACCGGCTTCACAACCGCAGACCATGTGTAACCACGCCAGCCCAGGACCTTCACCTGCGGGGGTGGTGGAATATTTATGTCCGTAGTAAAGCCCTTTATGGGGAAAAAACTCAATTCTGATTGGCTGGGCCTTGCTCCCCAGTGGGTCAACCTGACTCCCATGGCTTCATCCCTGTCCAGTTATGTGAAATCCATAGATTACAGCCTTAGGAATTTATTTCAATTGACTGAATCACAGGAAAATCTTTGAAATTGTTGCATTAATATTTTTGTTAAGTATAATTATTATTGGTTCCACAGACTTTTTTTTGTTAACATGCCAAAATAGTAGTTGAACAAACATGAGACAAATTGAGCAAACATTTTATGTTGACAGAATTGACAGACTTCTCAAATTGGTGCCAAGTTTGGGCCAACTAAAAACAGTTAAATTCAGGTAAACACAAACAGAAAACTAAAAAAGGCTGTTAAAAATACTAATTATTATTAGTTGAAACTGTATATTTTTTTAATAGTGTATATATTCAATTACCACAAACATCCTGGGCTTAATCCGCCCTTTGGTTCTGCATGCCCTATCGAACAAACAGATTACGCTCTTTGGAGAACATTAGTCCAATGATATCATAGATCCGACCGCGTGACAAAAGACCTTAAAAAGTAAAAGAGTTTAACAGTTTAATCAAGTGTGTCAAATAAAATTACGTTCTCTTCCGCTCTCTGTTGAATTAAAAAGGTAGTCACCGCTAAATAACGTTGCCATGAGCGGCGCTGCGGATAGAGATGCAAGACTGCTGCGGAAATGTGTTTATTTTCTGCATCTATGTCATATTACTGAGTCTACCTTTAATCCACAGGGGGAAAAAAAGGGAGTGGAATTTCTCCGGCCTAGTTGCCCAACACAAACCCTTACAAGCGAGAGTCAATAACATTAGTATGCACTGCACTCCAACCAAACAGTAGGGACTTGCAGTAATCTCAGATGAAGCCATGCTGTGACAGGCACCCCTGTCCGTGGCCTACAAGCATTAATGGTGTTCCTCTTGGGCCACTCCTCTCGCCATCTCCTCTCTGCATCCCTTCATTCAAGATCCCTGGCAGTGGCTCTCCATTGCCCATCCTGTCGTAAATCACCTCAGTCTTCTCCTCTTCATCAACCAAGAGCTTGTGTTCTTTTATAGCCAAGCCAAGGACATGTTCTCTCATTTATGGCTCCTGCAAGTACAAGGCATTGTGATGGGAACAGCCCCCCTCCCCTTTACTGTGCCTTTGACTCTTGCACATTAGTGCCAACCTGTACCCATGCTTCTGCCAAGTAAACACTCCCCTAGGTTTATGTTAGACTTAGGCAACTTGTCATATACACTTCGATTTAAGGTCCACGGAGTGACATGCGCTCACACCTTTATCGGAATGTGTGAATGTGGCAGGTCGGTCTGGCCTGTCTCAGCCTGCCTCCTCGGAGTAGAGAACTCCACTGTCTATTCAACCACGGAGATGGGGAGAGAGAGAGAGAGAGAGAGAGAGAGAGAGAGAGAGAGAGGCGGCTACTGAAGATACCCGATAAGGAGTTACATTCTTGATGGCCCACCAGTTTCATCAAGCGGAACAGGGATTTGCTTGTGTTACTTAAAGAGGGGAACACACTCACTCGCAGCTGTGCTCCAAATAAACAGCCATATGAATTAAACAGAGGAGAAAAATGCATATCTAATCTGTACAAGTAACAGCTTTTAACGCATTCATGCAAGACGGGGCGTCCAGAGTGAGCCAATCCATAACTTGGGTTGAGGAGTTGACGCACGTACACACTTCACCACAGCTCCTCCAGAAAAGCTGTGAGTAACAACTTGTTATGGTACAGGGTTCAATATCTGCACAAAAATGGGTCCACATACATCCAAACACACACAAATCAAGGAAATGCGCACACACACACACAGACTCTCCTCCGATTACGCCACATCTGTGATGATGTCAGTCATTTGGTTTCATTTCTTGCAGATGTGGTGGGAGGCTAGGCTCATTAAGTGTTGGGAAGCAATCAAGCCTAATACACCAGCCTCGGCACTTAGCTCAGCGTGTGCGCGAGTGAGTGCTGGGGCGAGGTGGGTAGCCGAACCACGTAAAGACAAAGCCACTGCGGTGGTGTCGATGGTGCTGATGGCATGTTGGAACAAACAGGGATTGCAGGCAAATTGCTACGCCAGGACATCACTGTTGTGGGAAAGCCTTGTGAGAATGCTGTCGTGGAAAGATGTCAGGCCCTCTAATCCTCTCTGGTTGTATCGTTAGCATTAGCGCCGGGCCTTGTTCCAGGGCTGTTGAGCATCACTCTTTGGTGGGGATCATAGCAAGCCACAATGCCTCAAAGTGAAGGCCAATTAGGCCATATGCTTGGTGTGTGAGAGCAACCCCCCAAAAAAGAAAAGACTAAATCCATGACACTCCAGATGAACAATGACTTCTATCACATACATAGAATAGGATTACTGAAATATGACAAGAGATACTACATGCTTATCACGAGAGGGTGATCCTTCAGGACAGTCTGTCCCACAGATGTGTTTTTTTGGGCCCGCCCTTAAGTTCACAGAGTAGAAGTGTCTTGGTCTTGAAAGAGGCTATATAAAACCCATGTATTATTATCATAATCGGAAGAAATTAAACAGAAAAAAAGGTTTGGGTCTGTGTGGTTGATTGCCAAACGGATTCCTCGATAAAACTTCATCCTTCTTCCTCATTGTTATTCCTTTTATTGTTGTCGGACAGTAGTTTTCTGGTCGGTCACGGTCCTCGAAGATAAACACTTTGGGAGTTGCCAAAGTAATTACAGGGGACAGCTACGGAAGGGATGTTTAAGTTACTGTAGGGTGAATATATCTTTATAAACATATACACTCCCAATTCAATGGAGGACATAGGGTTGCTGAGTGAACAGCAGCAAAGAGGCCTCTTCACACCGTCTTTCCCAGGTTTGTTGCAAGGCGAAATTACACACCCTACCACGCTGTATAAAATTATTGGCCTTACATCTCACCCCCGCCCCCCAAGTGCCTCTGTTAACCATTTAGGCCTATCCTATGATTTAATCATTAGCCACATCCCAAAGTATGTATGAAATTCATAATACTCGTCATCTCAAAACCGCTGCAATTTGTCTTCAAACTCGCAATGTGTGCCTTGTGCACTTTTTACACGACTTGATGGGACTTGCGTGTTGGTTCTGGAGGCATGTTTGCTTGAAAAAAATAAATATTTATACATGGCCTCCATTTATAGGAACATGGGGAATAAGAGTGATGTTTACAACTGACAAGGCACGGTGGTGTGGCTGCCAGGGTTCTAGGGCACATTCTCTAACAGTGTTGCAAGTCTAGGCGAGGGGGATAGAAATGCATGCCAAATGCTGAAATCAACCATCAGCCTGCCGAAACCAGACTGAACACTGTCCTCACTATTGTTTCACAACAGTTCAACTTAGACGGCAGGTTAACTCACTATAGATGTGCCATTAAAATGGTGAACCTTTTCTAACACGATAACACTAATCACGAGGGAGGTGTTGATGCTAACGAGACAGTCCGTCTTGCGTCATGACGAGGGCCATGTGTTTTGCGCAATCATGTGATGTGCCTGGATTTGAACTTTTTATATATCAAAACTGTCCTCTTTATGGTCAGATGGTCCAGCATCATCCTCAGCCAATTACTTTCATTTGTCCAATTCTTATTTTTGGATGAGGTTTAAGTTACAGGATTAAAAATTTTAAAAAATGTACTATGTCACATGATTGTTTTGTGCAGAGGGGCCTAAATATGATTACATTAAACTACTCAATAGCTGTACTTCTCATAGTCTTGCAGTAGACAACATCCTCCTGCTGTAGGTCTGGGCGCAGCCAGGGAACCAGTCATGGCTGACTCACAAAGCCGGATACATGACTGGGGGGGGGGGGTGACTCGACAGGAATCACGCACCTAAAACATCTGCTTCATCACAAGCGCTATGGGGCTGTCTCTGACATCATGCGGTTTCGAACGCAGCTAGGAGAGTGGACAGGGCTTTCTCACAAAATGTTATTGGAATAGCCAAACTCCTACACAACATGCATTGGCAAGATCGGGTAGACAGTAAGAATTATTTGATGTCATAGGAGGGACCAAAGAAACATTTATGACAGAAAGAGTGAAAGGGGTGAGGGGAGAAGCGAACAACATATGGCCTAAATAACCTTTATACATAAGAGAGGAGAGAGAGAGGAGACCAGAGGAGAGCACAGAGCACCTACATCTGACCCTTTTTTGGACACTGTGTTAACAAACCTCCAAATGAGCTTAAATGCCATACAACACTACTTCCGTGGCCGCCAACTGCTAGTAAAACTAAATGAATGCTCTTCAACCGATCGCTGCCCGCACCCGCCCACCCGACTAGCATCACTACTCTGGACGGTTCTGACTTAGAATATGTGGACCACTATAAATACCTAGGTGTCTGGCGAGACTGTAAACTCTCCTTCCAGACTCGTATTAAGCATCTTCAATCCAAAATTAAATCTAGAATCGGCTTCCTATTTCACAACAAAGCCTCCTTCACTCATACTGCCAAACATACCCTCGTAAAACTGACTATCATACCGATCCTCGACTTTGGCGATGTCATTTTCAAAATAGCCTCGACACTCTACTCAGCAAATTGGATGCAGTCTATCACAGTGCCATACGTTTTGTCACCAAATCCCATATACCACCCACCACTGCGACCTGTACGCTCTCATTGGCTGGTCCTCGCTACATACTCCAGGTCATCTATAAAGTCTTTGCTAGGTAAAGCTCTGCCTTAGCTCACTGGTCACCATAGCAACACCCACCAATAGCACGCGCTCCAGCAGGTATATTTCACTGGTCATCTCCAAAGCCAACACCTCTTTGGCCGCCTTTCTTTCCAGTTCTCTGCTGCCAATGACTGGAACAAATTGCTAAAAAAATAAATAAATCAATTCACTAAAGTTGGAGACTTATATCTCCCTCACTAACTTCACGTATCGGCTGTCAGAGCAGCTTACCGATCGCTGCAGCTGTATACAGCCCATCTGTAAATAGCCCATCCAACCAACCTGCTCTTTTGCACACCAGTATTTCTACTGCACATTCTCATCTTCACATCTATCACTCGAGTGTTAATTGCTAAATTGTAATTACTTCACCACTATGGCATATTTATTGCCTTACCTCCTTACTTCATTTGCACACACTGTATGCACATTTTTCTATTGTGTTATTGATTGTACGTTTGTTTATTTCATGTGTAACTGTGTTGTTTTTGTCGCACTGCTTTGCTTTATCTTGGCCAGGTCGCAGTTGTAAATGAGAACTTGTTCTCAACTGGCCTACCTGGTTAAATAAAGGTGAAATTAAAAAGACAATACAAAAATACAAAAAACGTACGATGCCTCCCGCAGGGGGTCAAACTCTCAGAATCGGATTTCGGCCATTTTCCTACAAAATAGCCGCTGGAGGAAGCTGTGCCCCCTCACAATAACACTGCAGCACCTGGACACCCACCCCCACTCACGCAGGAAACATGAGGTCACTTCCCCCCCTATTCACAGACAGGCCAGACACACTCAAGCTGCGTGCCACACACCCCCCATACTCAATTGAAGGGTGCCTGGTTAGTGGCTAGTCTGACTACCAGAGGAAGGCAGGAAGAAGGGGGGAAATGGCTGTTGGGGTTTGAGGATATAGGATAGAGAGAGAAAAGCCTGCTTTGGAGGTAATGCTTGACAGGTTCACTTGTGTGCTCAATGCCTTTATAATGTTCTATTTTCTGAACTAGTGTTCAGATTGCCTGGGTAGCTTTTACGTCGGTCTTAAAGTAACTGGCCATCTTAACCAATATGTCACATACTGCAATACTGATTCCCCTTAAGAGTGTTTGAGAGTCAGCAAATAGACAGCAAGCAGACCGCAAAAAGAAACAGGTTCCAGTAGCTTCCTCAACAACAGAGTTGGAGAAAGAGGGAACGAAAGGGGTGCCGTGTCAAAACTACAACTCAACATTCCAGTCAAACGACCCGCAAGCAATTGACTGTGGATTGTCCATCATCGTTGTACTACGGGCTAGAAACTGTCAGCCCCCAAACCCACCCACCAGCAATTCACCTCACCCGCAATAACATCTGCAAAAAAGGTGTATGCGACTGATACATTTGATTACAAGTCATTATGGTCTCACTGAAGTTTAAACATGGCACCACTCCAAAACAGAGAACTGCTAACCTTCAGCAAAACACAGAGACCTCCAAATAAAGGGAAAGGGGGGGGACACCTAGTCAGTTGTCCAACTGAATGTATTCAACTGAAATGTCTCTTCCGCATTTAACCCAACCCCTCTTAGTTTGAGAGGTACGGGGGGAGCTGCCTTAATTGACATCCACGTCTTCGGCGCCCGGGGAACAGAATGTGATCGCTTAAAACACCATAGAGAGAAAAGAGGAAAGAGAGAGAGGCAAACAAATACATGATATACTCCATTAGCTGGGTCAAGGCAGGCATGCCAGACGCTACATAAAGGATGTTTACTTTTGGATTTTATTGCCCTCTTGTGAAAAAAAAGTAACTGTAAAACCATCAGATTGGCCTGGTTGGCACAGCAGGACACTACAGATACACAGTTCTTCATAGGAGGAAGTTGAGTTGTGGTGTACAATTGAGAGGAAGAGCTATTTGTTTAAAAGTTGACGATAGTACATGGCTTTGAGCGGAACTACCACTGTCCATGTAGGGACAGAAATGATTGACACCTTTGACAAAGATGTTTAATAATGACTGTAGAAAATAAATTATTCAAATAATATTGTATGCAACAACAAAAAATGGGAAACTGTTTACATAAACAAAAAAAATAGCTCAGAAAGATTTTGTTTAGCAAGTATTTTTTTAATCAAATGATTGACACTGATATTGATTAGTGACGTGAAGTTCGCAAACAGTTCATTATTTGAATGACTTAATACGCACTCCTTCAACTCAGTGGCTCGGGAGCTGTGCTCCGACCAACAGCTGTCTGTCATATATGCGCGCAGGGAAACATTTCATGCTGCTGGCAGCATAAAGAAGAAAACACGTGGGCTTCCCGAGTGGCACGGCAGACCCGGGTTCAATCCCAGGCTGTGTCACAACCAGTCGTGAACAGGAGTACCATAGAGCGACACACAATTGGCCCAGCGTTGTCCGGGTTAGGGGAGGGTTTGGCCGGGCGGCGGGATTTACTTGGCTCATCGCGCTCTAGCGACTCCTTGTGGCGGGCCGGGCGCCTGTAGACTGACTTCTATGGTCAGTTTAATGGTATCTCCTCTGACACATTAGTGAAGCTGGCTTCGTGGTTAAGCAGGCGCATGTTAAGGAGCGCGGTTTGGCGGGTCATGTTTTGAAGGACGCATGACCTTTGTACACACAGCCTTTGCTCAACAACCTCGAACTCGAGAATTAATCGTTGTGGGTGCTGCAATTCGCGAATGATATAGTGCCAATCACACTCACGGCAGTCAAGCAATGCATTCTGCCAAGATTTGTTCACAATCTAGTTTGGTTGCGGCCACAACTTCAAATGCCTCACAAACAAATTAAATTGTGCTTTAAAACAATGTCCAAGTCTCAGTGACAAATGACAGCTCCAATAAGCCCCTTATGATGACTGACATGTGAAGTTTTCAGTTCATTGTTCACTGGTAAGGGGTTCTGTGTGTTCTGGGCATTACTGACTAATGAACAAAATTAGTTGAAAGATTTGTTCTTTTGACTGAAGGAGCCGAAAAGATTGAGTCAGTAAAAAGAGCCGAACTTCCATTCACTACTAAAGATTCCTATAAATAAAGTAGTCAAAAGTTTAGTATTTGGTTCCATATTCCTAGCACGCCATGACTGCATCAAGTTTGTGGCCACAAACTTGTTGGATGCATTTGCAGTTTCTTTTTCAGATTATTTTGTGCCCAAGAGAAATGAAATGGTAAATAATGTAGTGTATCATTTGAGTTATAGGTAGGGCCCTATAAAAAAAATCTGCCAAATCTTATGCCTGATTAAGTTAGTCGCCATCACCCCCCAAAAAAGTTTATTTTCCAGGTTTCTGTTTTTCTCTGCTTTTTGCTCTCAAAATCACAACTTTGTAATAGAAAACAACAAAATTGGATGTTCTAAGTCCACAACAATGCTTAAACCATATCAGGAGACGACTTAGGGTCTGGAAAAATCTAAGACAATTTCATTTTTTGCGTGTAGTTACCCTTTAAATTTAACTGTGCACCATCCTGAGACCATTTGGTTAGCAATGTTTCTGTAACGATCATGCGACTGCAGATTTTACAAAACAAATGGCCACTGGATTGATACAAACAATCATGTTAACATTCTGCCAGGTAGGCATAGGCTACTTTGTAGTTAACATTTAATTGAGAAGGTTTTTGAGAACCTTTCCATCTACCAGAAGAGGTTGTCTTAAATTAGCATCATCGCTAACGGCTACACGGAAGTGGTAGACAAATGCGCAAATTCAGACAGGGGAATTCCTGTGCCGTTGCCTCTTCAGAAAGCTTACAGGAAAATATGATTCACTGATGCATTTTGTTCATGTCTTGTGATAATCTTTGGCATATTAATGTATTTAGTTGATTTCCTATGGTCAATAAACATTTTCATATTGTTGGATTCCGTTTTAAATGTCTGGATTCTGTGATTCCGTCCGCGTTCTCCGCAACACTGATTTTATAGGACGCTAGAGAGGGTCAAAGATCATACCCCGTAGACACGCTAACCTCCCCTGTTATTGGTCATGTGAGAGGTTAGCATGTCTTGGGGGTATGACCTTGGACTTTCATAAGTGACAATGTGATGCTACAGAAAAATGAAGAGCACCGATGTCGAAAGTAATCTAATTCTCATCTAATCTAATTTTATAAATCAAATGTAATTTAGCATAGAGCAAAGACAAGGATTACTATTATTTCTATCCATGTTTATGAAACAAGCATTGTATTTGATCTAATAAATGAAGGTTTTTGCATAAGATACTTATTTCCATCCTTGTTTATGACATCAAAAGCTTATTTTCTTATTTAAAATAATGTATGAGATCTTTTAGAAGACATACTTTTGGTATTGTAGTGCATGTGGACACATGCTTGTAGAACATCTCTTTCCAAAATCATGGGCATTAATATGGGGCTGATGCCCCCTTTGATTCTATTATTAGCCTCCACTCTTATGGGAAGGCTTTCCACTAGATGTTGGAACATTGCTGCAGGGACTTTCCTCCATTCAGCCACAAGAGCGTTAGTGAGTTTGGGCACTGATGTTGGGCGATTAGGACTGGCTCGCAGTCGGTGTTCCAATTCATCCCAAAGGTGTTTGATGGGGTTTAGGTAAGGGCTCTGTGCAGGCCAGTATTTGTATTTGCAGGCCAGTCAAGTTCTTCAACACCGATCTCAACAAACCATTTCTGTATTGACCTCGCTTTGTGAACAGAGGCATGGTCATGCTCAACCAAGACAGGGCCTTCCCCAAACTGTTGCCACACAGTTGGAAGCACAGAATTGTCTAGCATGTCATTGTATGCTGTAGCGTTAAGATTTCCCTTCATTGGAACTATGAACACCAAGCTCGAACCATGAAAAACAGCCCCAGACCATTATTCCTCCTTTACATTTGGCACTATACAGTCAGGCAGGTAGTGTTCTTTCTGGCAGATGGTGAAGCGTGATTCATCACTCCGGAGAACACGTTTCCATAGCTACAAAGTCCAATGGCGGCAAGCTTTACGCCACTCTAGCAGATGCTTGGCATTGCACGTGGTGATCTTAGGCTTGTGTGGGGCTGCTTGGCGATGGAAACCCATTTCATGATGCTCCCAACTAACAGTTCTTGTGCTGATATTGCATCCAGAGGCGGTTTGGAACTTGGTAGTGAATGCTGCAAACGCGCTTCAGCACTCAGCGGTCCCATTCTGTGAGCTTGTGTGGCCTACCACTTCGCAGCTGAGCCATTGTTGCTCCTAGACATTTCCACGTCACAATAACAGCACCTAATGTTGACCGGGGCAGCTCTAGCAGGGCAGAAATTTGACACCACGTTGAAAGTCAATGAGCTCTTCAGTAAGGCCATTCTACTGCCAATGTTTGTCCAAAAAGATTACATGGCTGTGTGCTCAATTTTATACTCCGGTCATCAACGGGTATGGCTGAAATAGCCACTAATTTGAAGGGGTGTCCACATACACTATATGCACAAACGTAATTGGAATGGTGCCGATTTATAAATTAGCTTGAGCATCTGTTATATTGTACCAACACACCCAGAAGAGAGGCTCCTTCAAAGAACACTGTAGTTTGTCAGAGGTGCGTTCCTCAGCTAAGGCGAGGTGACGCAACAACAAATGTGGGAACTCTGCCGGTTCGCACTTGGTTCATAGCCCAAAAAAAATATACCTCGGGGCCAACCTAAATGATGCCACCGACAGAAGAAGAGTCACCGCCTGCGTCGGCGAAAGGGCAGTGAATTGAGCAGCGCTGTAGTTGGTCTCCCATTGCCTAGCTCACGCAGCAATGCTGCTAAATGAACAATGTTTGGAGGGAAAGAGGCCGGGCACTGAGAGTTAAACAAATGTTTGCCATCTACTTGGGTGACGTGAATTGCAGGCTATTGCCACGGCCATGTCTGCACTTTAGGTAGAATACATATTAGCCTAGCCATTAGCCAAACAAAGAAAAACATATTTCAATGTTGATACATGTGCATCCAGGTATACTTATGTGGGTGAGTCAACTTATTTTTAAAATGACATTATTTCATATGATTTAATACATGTTATTAACAGTGTGCGCCACTTGAAGTAGAAATTGAAAATAAAGTGATTACATGAAACAAACTACAGGAAATGGGTTAACTGCTAAACAACTGCAGTAATAGATGCTTTGGTTGTCAACGGCCTTGTGGCTATTGTAGTCTTTTAAGTGTAGGACAACAGGGATCTCTAAAAAGTTGTCCCAGGTGAAGCAGGAGGCAGGCAGCATGCAAGGGAGAACCAACTGCGCTGGCGCCTTAGCTAGTCGGTCTGGAACTCACAGTAAGCCTGGTAACACAGCTATTTTAAGGGTATGATTTATCTTCCCTTTCTCGCCCAATGGAACACGTGTGAAACGGCAACAGATGAGACAGAAATATGACTAGGGTTGCAAAATCCCCAGGTTTTCCTGCTTAGTCCATACTGATTCCAGAAGTGTTCTAACCAAGAACTGCTCAGCCTTGGGGACTGACCACCGAGTCAATGAGGAGATGGCTAGCTACCGCCATCAGTGCCAGGATGCCCCAGGCATGCCAGTCCTGATGACAGCCTCGGGGTATGACATGTAGCACGAAAGCCAGGGAAAAACAGAGGGTGGTAAGTATTCCATGGCTCCATCTCAAATGGCACCCTATTCCCTACATAGTGCACTACATTGGACCAGAGCCATATGGGGCCCTATTTGTTGCAGTTTCTGTAGGGAATCAGAAGAGGTTGGTGGCACGTTAATTGGGGAGGGCGGGCTTGTGGTAATGGCTGGAACAGAATCAGTTGAATGGGATCAAACATGGTTTCCATGTGTTTGATGCCATTCCATTTGCTCCTTTCCACCCATTATTATGATCCGTCCTCCCCTCAGCAGCCTCCACTGTGGGGAATAGGGCTCCATTTGGGATGCAGCCCCATCTGTGGGCACTGGACATGCCAGAATTCCCTGTGACAAGAATAGTCCCTTTTTCCCTGCACTCGTTCCCTCTCTCCTCCATTCATGGCTCCGTCTGTCTTCAGTCCCAGTTATCACGGTGTGTAATTACTGAAGGTGCTAAGTGGCAAGAATGTTCATATTCCATCAGTGCAACTGGAGCATGTTCAGGGACACTACAAAGTCTAGAGTGGTCCTTCTGTAGCTCAGTTGGTAGAGCATGGCGCTTGTAACGCCAGGGTAGTGGGTTCGATTCCCGGGACCACCCATACGTAGAATGTATGCACACATGACTGTAAGTCGCTTTGGATAAAAGCGTCTGCTAAGTGGCATATATTAAAGCATATATTATAGAGAACCTCCAATTATCTCAGCACTTCTATACCCTTGTATAGAAGACATGGTTAAATACTGAGTTAGTAGACATAACAATATGCAGACATATTAAATATCTCTCCAACCAACTGAGACTTGCAGAAATCCACAAATGAAGTGATATAGCCTACTAGGTCACCTTCCCTACTATACTTATAAGGACATAATTGGAGTGGTTTAGGTGGGAGCTATTGACCATTTGTTGCTTTAGAAATGTGGAAAGTAGAAACGTCATATGGAAATTGACATCATTAGGCACAAGATCCCATTCCGAGGCTCTTATGCTTGACGTGAGACAACAAACGGGTACATGCTGTTATGGAATTACTTTATAACTCCCGTTGTTCCATTGTCCAGTAGAAAGTTTAGTTTATAAGTATAGTCTAGTCTCAATTTCCAGTTGTTCTCAGGTTACTTAGTCTCATTAGTATAATATGGACAAAACTTCTACAAAGTAGGCTATTTCTAAATTGTCGGATATTCCGTTCTTCCTGACATGCATTATATGCATTGTTGTATCTATCCTTCATTCATTCATTCATTCATTCATTCATTCAGAATCCGGGAGCACCGCTCAACTTCTTTTCTGCCTCACATTGCAAATGAAAAGTTCAAATTAAACGTATTTCCTTCAATAAATGCATATTATGCCTACATTACTGACATCTGGCTAAAATGCGCAATGAATGGGACGACTCAAAAACAGCACAATAGAATGATTAAAAAGAAAATGGTTTTCATCAGTATATCCATGTGCAAAGAATAAGAAACGTGTGTGTAGGCCTACTCTAGAGTTTACGTAGGTCTACCTAAGAACAGTGGAGATATGATGGCGAAAAGTTTGCATTTCACTATTCAAAGTAGAATGGGTGATCGCGCTTACCCGACGTTATATCTGCTGTTGAATGCACCTTTGCGACTTGACAATCGAAGCCCACCTCTCGCGCTGTGTCACCAGACATTCAAACGATGTGAATTTCTGCCGGTCGCTACTCCACTGGCAGATTATTATACTGTACAATTTTTCCCGTTCCTTTTTCACTGCAGTCTACTCAGACCTCTAACTGTACAATGTTGAAGTGTGACACAGTTCACCGGCTCTACTGTCTATGAGGAAGTTGATGGTGAGTCACAAGACCCCGCCCCGATATTGGAGAAAAATCTCCTCCCTCTGACTTCGAACCTTCGGACTGTGCTGTGCTTTGGTCATGTAGGCCAGGGATGGGGAAACTGGCAGCCCCCCTTTTGTAGGCCCGCGATGAATTCCCCTCCACGAGTCGGGGTCTCGATTTACTGTTGAGAGTAAGAATAGTAGAATACACAAGGTGCAATTTCTAAATTGGGTTGTGCCTCAGTAGTTGACAGTCACTCAATTAGCCCTGACAAAGTATATTCACACCTTACACAGATGCAAGTTCTCCCAAAAATATCTTAATGGAAATTGTGATTTGATTGCAATCTAGGCTACAGCTGATATCATTATTTTGCTAGACACACATAACAGGTAGGTGGGGATAACAGACAACAAGTAGGCCTAGCTTACACACAACACTGACAAACAAACCTGAACAACAATATGGACAGTAAGCCTACTACTGTATAGTTTTGTGTTATGGGCTTGAATTGCCATTGCGTAGAGTTCATCCAATGTTGTCAACAAGTGCATAATAGGCCCTCTGGGGTTGGTATTGCTTTCAATTCCTTTGGTCATTCTTTCATTATGTTTTTTCCTGTTGTAAGTTTATTGATAGCTTTTACACGTGTTAAACTGAAACCTATATGTGTGTATGTATGTGTGTGTGTGTGTGTGACCAGAATCAGTACTTTCTCCTATTTTCCCAAAACTGCACAGCTGTTCTTTCTCTTAACTCAGGCATGATCTATCTGGCGCACTTTGCCCCAATATGGGTAATGATCTCACTTCCTGTTTCATACGATTTGTCTTCTGTTCCCCTCTTTTTTTCATTTGTCTCATCTTGTCTATATGAGTCAACAAGAGGGAGCGTTCTCAATATAAATGTCAACAGCTGTATGTCCTTGGGGTAGAAATTGGGCCAGTATGCATAACGTGTCTCTGAGTAGGATTGCTGATCTAGGATCAGTTTTTAGATCATAATGCATAACATTATAAGGACATGAGGTTACCTGATCCTAGACCAGGCACTTATATACACTTTTTTTAATACACTCCCAGGAATAGAGGAGAGGTTAATCCAAGTGTTTCATCAGCAAGCTGTGCTGAGCCTGTAGAACATGATGTTGACACATGCATCACCCTGCACCATGGTATTGTTCTGGTCTGAACTGGTGTGTTTTGACCGTCACATTTTATTTAGACTACACGGAGACAAGTGCCAAGGCTAGCTCTAGCAGATCTCCATTTCACATGGTTCTGCACTCAGTCCAAACACATTTTACATAACTAGGCATGAGTGCCAACTGGGTGCCAACGGTGCCAGTTCACTGAGGACTTGGTCAAGAAAAATATGGATGTGATAAAAATAAATCTATGGTTTTCAAATTATAATTTAAAAAGGGAACAAGGAAATAGTTTTGAGCACTGCTTGGATTATTCTTAAAAGCAGCTTTAAAAAAAAGTGTTTTGAGTGCTGCCTCGAGATCATCAATGTACATAGATGGAAAACAAGATAGTGTCATTTGGAAAAGTAAATGGGTGGATATGGTCTTGACATTGAAGCAGGGTCCTTACCAAGAGTAATGCCTACATGTTACCGTTAGATCCAGTATACTGTATTTGATGGGATAAAGAACACACGCATGTGATGTGAACCATATTAGAACCCCTATTGTATATTTTACAACCTGCATCATGGGTTGCGAAACATTAGGGAAAAAACTATTGTGTCACATTTCTTAAAAGGATGAGGGAGGGTTGATAAGCAAGGATTCTTCACATGTTTCCTAAGACATGTGAGACTCCTCAGTCTTCACGGTTCAAAGGCAAGACAATTGGAAGAGTGTGTCTCTGATACTGTCAGGACGTCTCAACACCTCACTCCCCTAATTATAAATTCTTATTTTACACACCTCGGTGGAAGCCTGCCAGTCCTGCACAACAAATTAGAGAACCGAAGCTGCTCTATTCACACAGGGAAAAAAGTGATCTTCTTCCCAGAGATGTTGAGAAATGTTGAGATCCATATTGTACCCCAACACAGAACAACTCTCTGTCTCAATTTTGGAAAAGAAGCACAGAGTTTAATTGAAGCCCTATGACTCTAGAGATATGAGTATGATACATTTCCTGATGGGGGGGGATTACCCGTGCTGATGGGAAAAATATGGATTGAGTTGGCATTCGGAGGCTGGCATTTATTTCAGGTACCACCTATTGTACAGCCATTGTGCCCTTGAGCAATGTATTATCTCCCAAACTGCTCCAGGGGTGTTGTTGCTTTGCGGCTGACCCTGTTCTGCACCCAGCCTGTCGTGTGTGTGTGTGTGGTGTCGGGTTGGGAACCGTCATAGCAAAAATAACACGAGTGCCAATTTTCCACCAGAGTCCAGTAATGTCAGGACACATTTTGACCTTTGATTTAGATTTAGAGTTTTAGATTCAATTTAGAATCAGATTTGGATGCGGTTCGGAATACGACCTGGTATGACCTGTTATGAGTTCAGCCAGGTGACTCTCATGTACTATATGTGTCATTGGCACAAAAAAGAAATGTTCATTTCTGAAGGGTGTTGTCGCATCTGCCAAGAGAGTTAGCCATAATGGGTCACCATGGGCTAGAGTAGCTATCTATAGACCATGTCTAAGAACACGTATTTTTGACCACGTCTAAGAAGTGGTAGTTGCTTGTCCAAATGCAATATCCAATTGGTTGCTTGTCCAAAAATTAAATGTAGGCTATGCATAAGTAGAAGACAATAAGATAATCCTAGGCCTAAAACTCACAGCTGCTTGAACTGAAGCTTGAGATGAACTGCCTTTACCTCAGGATTGCAGACATATTTTGGAGACTTACAACACCCACTCTACCTCACTCGGAGGCTCCATAATATAACAGGTAATCCAGCAATATACACCACAACCTCAAGCAGAGAAATTAAGCAGCAGACTTAACAGTTAATTGGAGATGATTTCCGTTTTATAGGAATTTGTGGTTGGAGAGTGAGGGTGGGAATCAGGTCCAGGGGTGCACTCACTGTTGCTGGCTCTCGAGGAACAGCGGGGGAGATGGGGAGAAAAAACAGGAAGAATGTTATGTCTCGCACTATATGTCTTAGAGGTTGGGCCTCATCATAGAAATGTAATGTAATTGTACTGGAAAAATACTGTGGTCTTGGTCGGGGGACTAAAATGTTAACCTCCTAACCTGGTCCCAGATCTGTTTGGGCTGTTTGTCAACTTCTGTGGCCATTGTCACGCCAATGACCATAGGAATTAGACAGACAGCACAAACAGATCTAGAACCACACGCAGGAACTCCTTTCGAGGACTTTTCTGACAGGGTCGGCCTGTTGTAAAAAAGGCCCTGCAATGGTCAGGGCCAGCGGAGACAGGACCAGAGTCCTGAACTCAGCCACTGTCCAGCAGGCTTATTTCAATGCTGTTATTTTTATGGGGTCATATTAAGAACCAAACAGGCCATAGATCTGGATTATTTTAATCTTATTTTGTACATAATGTTGCTGCTACCATCGCTTATGACCAAAAATAACTTCTGGACATCAGAACTGGGATTACTCACCATTGACTGGAAGAAGCTTTTTCCTTTAACGAGTCCGACGAGAAAGATATATTGCTCTCCCGGGAACAGGCCCAGATCCACGTCATTTGTGTGAAGAAAAGACGAAGGAAAAGAGGACGCAGATCAGGCTGCCTTTTGAGAATCCATAGGAGAGCGAGTAAACTCCCATGGCCATCAATTCTACTTGCTAACATGCAATCATTGGAAAGTAAAACGGATGACCTACGATTAAGATTAGCTGACCAACGGGACATTAAGAACTGTAATATCTTATGTTTCACTGAGTCATGGCTGAACGACGACACAGACAATATACAGCTGGAGGGATTTTCCATGCACCAGCAGAACAGAGAAGCTAAGTCTGGTAAGACGAGGGGTGGGGGTGTGTGTCTTTTTGTCAATAACAGCTGGTGCTGGTGTCTAATATTAAAGAATTCTCAAGGTATTGCTTGGCTGATAAGCTGTAGCCCACACTATCTACCAAGAGAGTTGTCATCTATATTATTTGTAGCCATCTATGTACCACCACAGACCAATGCTGGCACTAAGAGTGCACTCAACCAACTCAATAAGGCCATAAGCAAACAAGAAAATGTTCACCCAGAAGCAGCACTCCTAGTGGCCGGGCGGGGACTTTAATGCAGACAAACTTAAACCAGTTTTACCTCATTTTTACCAGCATGTCACATGTGCAACCAGAAGAGAAAAAAACTCTAGACCACCTTTAATCCACACACAGAGATGCATACAAACCTTTCCCCAACCCTCATTTGGCAAATCCGACCATAATTCCATCCTCCTGATTCCTACTTACAAGCAAAAACTAAAGCAGGAAGTACCAGTGACTCGCTCAATCCGGAAGTGGTCATCTGGCGTGGATGCTACGCTACAGGACTGTTTCACTAGCACAGACTGGAATATGTTTCGGGATTCATCCAATGGCATTGAGGAGTATACTACCTCAGTCAACGGCTTCATCAATAAGTGCATCGACGACATCGTCCCCACAGTGACCGTACTGTGGTACTGTTGTACATATCCCAACCAGAAGCCATGGATTACAGGCAACATTCGCATCGAGTTAAAGGATAGAGCTGCCGCTTTCAAGGAGCGGGACACTAATCCGAAAGGCTATAAGAAATTCCGCTATGCCCTCAGACGAACCATCAAACAAGCAAAGCGTCAATACAGGATGAAGATTGAATCCTACTATGGACTACCTATTACGGACTACAAAGAGAAACCCAGACGCAAGCTGCCCAGTGACACATTCCTACCAGATGAGCTAAATGCCTTTTATGCTCACTTCGAGTCAAGCAACACTGAAGCATGCACGAGAGCACCAGCTGTTCTGGATGACTGTGGGATAACGCTCTCGGTAGCCAATGTGAGCAAGACCTTTAAACAGGTCAACATTCACAAAGCTGCCGGGCCAGATGGATTACCAGGACGTGCACTCAAAGCATGAACGGACCAACTGACAAGTGTCTTCACTGACATTTTCAACCTCTCCCTGGCTGAGTCTAATATGTACATGTTTCAAGCAGACCACCATAGTCCCTGTGCCCAAGGAAGCGAAGGTAACCTGTCTAAATGAATACCTCCCCGTAGAACTCACGTAGGTAGCCATGAAGTGCTTTGAAAGGCTGGTCATGGCTCACATCAACAGCATCCTCCCGGACACCCTAGACCCACTCCAATTCGCATACCGCCCCAACAGATCAACAGGTGACTCAATCTCAATCGCACTCCACACTGCCCTTTCCCACCAGAACAAAAGGAACACCTATGTGAGAATGCTGTTCATGGACTACAGCTCAGCGTTCAACACCATAGTGCCCACGAAACTCATCACTAAGCTAAGGACCCTGGGACTAAACACCTCCCTCTATAACTGGAATCTGGACTTCCTGACAGGCCGCCCCCAGGTGGTAAGGGTAGGCAACAACACGTCTGCCATGCTGATCCACAACACTGGGGCCCCTCAGGGATGTGTACTTAGTCCCCCCCTGTCCTAACTGTTCACCCATTACTGCGTGGCTGAACACAACTCCATCACCATCATTAAGTTTGCTGATGACACAACAGTGGTAAGCCTGATCACCGACAACGATCAGACAGCCTATAGGGAGGAGGTCAGAGAACTGGCAGTGTGGTACCAGGACAACAACATCTCCCTCAATGTGAGCAAGACAAAGGAGCTGATCCTGGACTACAGGGAAAGGCGGGCCAAACAGGCCCCCATTAACATCAACGGAGCTGTAGTGGAGCGGGTCGAGAGTTTCAAGTTCCTTGTTGTCCGCATCACCAATGATTTATTATGGTCCAAACACACCAAGACAGTCGTGATGACAGCACGACAAAACCTTTTCCCCCTCAGGAGACTGAAAACATTTGGCATGGGTCCCCACATCCTCAAAAAGTTCTACAGCTGCACCATCGAGAGCATCCTGACCGGTTGCATCACCGCCTGGTATGACAACTGCTCGGCATCTGACCGTAAGGCGCTACAGAGGGTAATGTGTATGGCCCAGTACATCACTGGAGCCAAGCTTCCTGCAATCCAGGACCTATATAATTGGCGATGTCAGAGGAAAGCCCATAGAATTGTTAGAGACTCCAGTCACCCAAGTCATAGACTGTTTTCTCTGCTACCACACGGCAAGCGGTACCGGAGTGCCAAGTCTAGGACCAAAAAGCTCCTTAATAGCTTCTACCCCCAATGCATAACACTACTGAACAATTATTCAAATGGCCACAGGACTATTACATTGCCCCCCACCTCCATTTCTTTTGTACACTGCTGCTACTCGCTGTTTATTATCTATGCAAAGTCACTTCACCCCTACCTACATGTACAAATTACCTCTAACCTGTACCTCTGCACACTGACTCGGTACTGGTACCCTCTGTATAAAGTCTCGTTATTGTTATGTTATTTTGTTACTTTTTATTATTTTTTACTTTAGTTTATTTGGTAAATATTTTCTTAAGTCTTCTTGAACTGCACTGTTGGATAAATATAGTTAGGGATAGGCGGGACGCAAATGTCTCAACTGGCCAATTGCCAGGGAAAATGCAGAGCGCCAGATTAAAATAAAATGCTATAAAATTCAAACTTTCATTAAATCACACGTGTAAGATACTCAATTAAAGCTACACTCGTTGTGAATCCAGCCAACATGTCAGATTTTAAAAATGCTTTTCGGCGAAAGCATAAGAAGCTATTATCTGATGATAGCACCAGCAGTAAACAAAGGGGTTAGCATATTTCAACCCTGCAGGCGCTACAAAAAACGCTGAAATAAAATATAAAACATGCATTACCTTTGACGGGCGTCTTTTGTTGGCACTCCAATATGTCCCATAAACATCACAATTGGTACTTTTGTTTGATTAAGGGCTTGTTAGTAAGTATTTCACGGTAAGGTCTACAATTGTTGTATTCGGCGCATGTGAAAAAAAGTTTGATTTGACTTGATTTGCCACCATAAGGTTATTTCGAAATCCCTGACCCTTTGGCGAATGCTCTTGTCCTCCCACTCTAGGATCCACTTGTTATGACTCACAATCTTCATTCTACTATTTACCCCTTACAATAATTCAACAGGCATTTGGGCTTGTAGTGCTGATTAGTCTAAATCTATGCAGACATTATTTAACCCGTAAATCCTAAAGTGCTGTCTGTGTTTTGGTAATTAGACTCATGTTAGTGGACTAGTATATCACAGTGGCCCCGAGGCAGACCCCAAACAGTAGGGTCATTAGAGATGAAAATGAAAAACAAGTGAGTGACATAAAGTGGAAACACTGAACCCATTCAGTGGTTTCTTCATCACCCGCAGAATATTCTGCTCGCTGGGCAAATCTCACACATATTAAACACATTCTTTGTGGTCATGTGGTCATGGGGGATAGAGCACAGAGAGTGCAAACCCAGAAAAAAAGATGGTTTGTGGAATAGTGGAATATCCCTCTTCCTTCTTGAGCTTTTTCCATAGCATTCCCAAAGTGAGATTAGGGATTAGGGATCTGGTGCCACTGTGGCTTTGCCTGGTCTCTCCTTGGATTATTGTATCAGGAAGTGGAGCGAGAGAGAGAGCGGTGTTCCCCAAGGAGGTGTTGTACCCCCTTACCCCCATGTCACTGAGGAGAAGAGCATGCTTTCGATGCCCGTGACAGTATATGTAATGTATTAATAATAACTATTTTTGTGCGAGAGAGATGGGGAGTGTGTAATTTCCGACGTGGTTATGGTTCATGCACTGTGGCCCCACATGTTTGGACACACCTACTCATTATAGGGTTTTTCTTTATTTTTACTATTTTACATTGTAGAATAATAGTGAAGACATCAAAACTATCAAATAACACTTATGGAGTCATGTAGTAACCAAAAAAAATGTTAAACAAATCTAAATATATTTTATATTTGAGATTCTTCAAAGTAGCCACCCTTTGCCTTGATGGCAGCTTTGCACACTCTTGGCATTCTCTCAACCAGCTTCATGAGGTAGTCACCTGGAATGCATTTCAATTAACAGGTGTGCCTTGATAAATGTTAATTTGTGGAATATCTTTGCTTCTTAATGCATTTGAGCCAATCAGTTGTGTTGTGACAAGGTAGGGGTGATATACAAAATAAACTGTTCAGAGGCCTGCGTGAATCAGGCCTTCATGGTTGAATTGCTGCAAAGAAACCATTACCAAAGGATACCAATAGGAAGAAACACAAGCAATGGACATTAGTCTGGTGGAAATCTGTTCTTTGGTCTGATGAGTCCAAATTTGAGATTTTTGGCTCCAACCGCTGTGTCTTTGTGAGATGGAGAGTAGGTGAACAGATGAACTCCTCATGTGTGGTCCCCACCGGGAAGCATGGAGGAGGAGGTTCATTGGTGTGGGGCTTCTTTGCTGGTGACACTGTCTGTGATTTATTTAGAATTCAAGGCACACTTAACCAGCTTGGCTACCACAGTATTCCGCAGCGATTTTGTCTCACCAGGGGTGATGGTCGAAGGAATGAGCGTTACACGAGGACTGTACTCTGGAGCGGGATCAATTTGGAGGTGAAGGGTCCATCATGGTCTGGGGCAGTGTGTCACAGCATCATCAGACTGAGCTTGTTGTCATTGCAGGCAATGTCAACGCTGTGCGTTACAGGGAAGACATCCTCCTCCCTCATGTGGTACCCTTCCTGCAGGCTCATCTTGACATGACCCTCCAGCATGACAATGCCACCAGCCATACTGCTTGTTCTGTGCGTGATTTCCTGCAAGACAGGAATATCAGTGTTCTGCCATGATCCGAGGGTCAGGACTAGGGCCATTCCCCCCAGAAATGTCCGGGAACTTGCAGGTGCCTTGGTGGAAGAGTGTGGTAACATCTCACAGCAAGAATTGGAAAATCTGGTGTAGTCCATGAGGAGGAGATGCACTGCAGTACTTAATGCAGCTGGTGGCCACACCAGATACTGACTGTTACTTTTGATTTTGACCCCCCCCCCCCCTTTGTTCAGGGGTACATTATTCGTTTTCTAGTCACATGTCTGTGGAACTTGTTCAGTTTATGTCTCAGTTGTTGAATCTTGTTATGTTCATACAAATATTTACACAAGTTTGCCGAAAGTAAGCGCAGTTGCCAGTGAGAGGGCATTTCTTTTTTTGCTGAGTTTATTATCTGTTTGTGTTAATCAACTTCTTTGGCAAAAGCAGGTCTTCATTACGGTGACTTAAGTAATTTGGAGCATCAAAACTGTGGCCAAGACATATAAACTGACTAGCGCAGTGACCTGGGTTTGTTATGGAGCTTTTCCTGGTTCCAAGCCTGGCATTTTGCAGCATGCGACAGAACAGACCAGACTGGACGATCCCAGTTTTGGATGCCGATGATTTAAAATGTCCATATAAAGATAATGTGGTGATGTGTGCTCAGTGTCTCTGTAGCAGGATGTTGGCATCTGCCTTGGTCTGCTTGAAGAAAGATTGCCAAAGTTGATATTTTAAAGCCACTAAAACTTTTAACGGAAAACTTTCAACACAGTAAATGATTTACTGGGCTGAATGGCTAATTTGGTTGTCTTATCGCTGATTTTTAATTTGATTATCCTCACAACAACGAAAGTTAAAGCTACTTTTTAAATTCACGCTGAAAAATGACATTAATAACAATATACGCACATAATAGCATTAAAATAGATATTTTAAGCCCCTCAGTTTAGTGAGAATATTCTGCTGAATACTAGAAGATAGTCCTTAGGACCAAGGGGTGAGTTATATAATCTGTATTAGGACATTCATTATCAGAAAAAAAGAAACGTAGAGGAGGAGCCTGAGTCATGTCATACCCAAATACCTATCACATAGTACCTTCAACATCAGGGCAGGAGTGCCTGGTTAATTTTCAAAATGTGTGTATCAGTGCCACCTACTGTTTAATTGCGAATATTGCATCCGATAATTTCAACAAAAGTTTGATGTTGTCTATTTTGATGATATGAATAATGACACTAACGGAAATTCGAAACATATATTAATATTTTGTCATCACTCGTTTCACCCACCATAACGTCAAGAGAGCTCACTATAATATCATTGGTTTGATTTGTACTACATATAGTTGCCAGCGAAGAGCGAAGAAATAGCGAATCTTCTTAAATGAAAAGTGAAGTAGCGCTTCCTGTATACCCACGTGTTTTACTAAGGGAGAATTTTGAGGCATTTGCGTCTTGGCTTTGTAGTTAGTCGGGCAGTTGTTTGTTTTAGGAAGAACTGTCTACTTTATAGATTATTTTACTTTGAAAATCGGAAATATGTCGTCGTTTAGAAAGGCATTGAAATCCCAACAAAAAAATCACAAAGAAAGATCCCAGGTAAAGGATGAGAAAATTGTTACGTTAGCTAGCTACTATCGCTAGCTAGCTAACGCGTTAACTTTCCAGGTAGCAATGCTATTGTTTGTACAGCTACCAATGTGTGAAGTATTGATTGGTGGTTGTTGACATGTAGCATTATGTTGCTAACTATTTCATGACCATGTGAATTTGGTTCCTGTTGCCTACTGTAATAACTAACGTTAACTAATCATCTTCAATTTTCTGCCACAGCCTGTTTTCAGAAAACATCTGGGACATCTTGAAAAGAAAAAGGATTACAAACTTCGCGCGGAGTAAGTCAATCTAATTCATGCTTATTCTAGTAACACATATTCACCTTTGCTGAACTGTCAGCTAGATATGTGTGGTCCATGTACAGATTTGATTTGGTTGCTTATCTTTATATGCTCTGTTTCGACCTTTTCAGTGACTACCACAAGAAACAGAACACCCTTGCTGCTTTGCATAAAAAAACCTTGGACAAAAACCCCGATGAGTTCTATTTTAAGATGGTCAACTCTCAGCTTAAGGTAAGTCATCACTCGTTGGATGTTGCTTAGCCTGGTCCCAGATTTGTGCTGTCTTGTCAACTCCTCTGGTCATTGTCAAGCCAAACACAATGGAGTAAGACCTCAAAGATCTGGGTCCGGGTTGTACAGGAGGAGCCTGGTCCCAGATCTGCTTGTGCACTTGCCAACTCCCATGCTCATTGTTAGGTGTGATAATCAGTTGGCATGATGGCACAAACAGACTGGCACTCGGGCTAATACAATAGCTAGCTTATACGGTCATTTCATGTTTGACTGTCTTACCATGTCCATATTTCATCCTCGCTGGTATAAGAATGAAAGTAAAACATGATAGATTAATGGTTGTGCCATTTCTGCAGTCCCATAATAAAATAGCCTCATCTCTGGTCCTCTTGTGTTCTGAAAGGATGGAGTGCATGTGGCAAATAAGGCTAAAGGAACAGAGGAGGAGAATACAGAGGAACAGAGGAAGGTGATGAGGACGCAGGATATCAGATATGTAGAGATGAAGAGAGTGGCTGAGGGCAAGGTAAGAGCTCAGTGTGGTGCCTTTTTTAAACTTGAGTAAACTGTTCCTTGTGTTCTTGAATGAACTCATTTCCTTCTCGCTGTATGATTAGATAAATTAATGGGCTGTGAATACGTACAGTGTGAAATTGTGAGGTGAACCTATGCCAGTCAGCACAAATAAGAGCCTATGAAAAGCAATTGAACAACATCAACTGTTAATTTATCCCGTGGAGTGCAACGTGCAGACTGTTGCTTTCTTGTACTCACTCTGTTAAATCACTGAAGTTGTCAATGGTGGTATACAATGGTGATGGTGCAGGCTTAAGTGTTTTGAATTGCCCTCAGAAAATTGAGAGGTTGAAATCAGAACTCCATCTCCTGGACGCTGACGGCAAACAGAAAAACGGGCACACCTTCTACTTGGACTCAAAGCAAGAAGGTAGAGGAATACATTAATGCAAACACCAAGCAAAGTACAGTTGAAGTTGGAAGTTTACATACAACTTAGCCAAATACATTTAAACTCAGTTTTTCACAATTCCTGACATTTTAACCCTAGTAAAAATTCCCTGTCTTAGGTCAGTTAGGATCACCACATTATTTTAAGAATGTGATATGTCAGAATAATAGTAGTTTTATTTCTTTCATCAAATTCCCAGTGGGTCGGAAGTTTACATACACTCAATTAGTATTTGATAGCATTGCCTTTAAATTGTTTAACTTGTGTTTAACTTTTTGGGAAGCCTTCCAAAAGCTTCCCACAATAAGTTGGGTGAATTTCAGCCCATTCCTCCTAACAGAGCTGGTGTAACTGAGTCAGGTTTGTAGGCCTCCTTGCTCGCACACGCTTTTTCAGATCTGCCCACAAATGTTCTATAGGCTTGAGGTCAGGGCTTTGTGATGGCCACTCCAATACCTTGACTTTGTTGTCCTAAATAAGCCATTTTGCCACAAATTTGGAGGTATGCTTGGGGTCATTGTTAATTTGGAAGACCCATTTGTGACTAAGCTTTAACTTCCCGACTGATTTCTTGATGTTCCTTCAATATATTCACATAATCTTCCTCCCTCATGCTGCCATCTATTTTGTGAAGTGCACCAGTACCTCCTGCAGCAAAGTTCCCCCACAACATGATGCTGCCACCCCGTGCTTCACGATTGGGATGGTGTTCTTCAGCTTGCAAGCCTCCCCCTTTTCCCTCCAAACATAACGATGGTCATTATGGCCAAACAGCTCTATTTTTGTTTCATCAGACCAGAGGGCATTTCTCCAAAAAGTACGATCTTTGTCCCCATGTCCAGTTGCAAACCGTAGTCTGGCTTTTTTTATGGCGGTTATGGAGCAGTGGCTTCTTCCTTGCTGAGCGGCCTTTCAGGTTATGTCGATATAGGACTCGTTTTACTGTGGATATATATACTTTTGTACCTGTTTCCTCCAGCATCTTCACACAGTCCTTTGCTCATGTTCTGGGATTGATTTGCACTTTTCACACCAAAGTATGTTCATCTCTATGACGGCTGCGTGGTCCCATGGTGTTTCTACTTGCATACTATTTTTTGTACAGATGAATGTGGTACCTTCAGGCATTTGGACATTTCTCCCAAGGATGAACTAGACTTGTGGAGGTCCATAATTTTTTTCTGGGGTCTTTTCTGATTTTCCCGTAATGTCAAGCAAAGAGGCACTGAGTTTGAAGGTAGGCCTTGAAATACATCCACAGGTACACTTCCAATTGTCTGAAATGATGTCAATTAGCCTCTAAAGCTTTGAAAGCCATGACATAATTTTCTGGGATTTTCCAAACTGTTTCACTGCACAGTCAACTTTCAACTTAGTTTATGTGAACTTCTGACCCACTGGAATTGTGATACAGTGAATTAATTATAAGTGAAATAATCTGTCTGTAAACAATTGTTGGAAGTATTATGTGTGTCATGCACAAAGTAGATGTCCTAACCGACTTGCCAAAACTATAGTTTAACAAGAAATTTGTGGAGTTGTTGAAAAACGAGTGTATGTAAGCTTCCGACTTCAACTGTATATACACACTGGACATTTTGTAGTATTGTGTTGGATATTTCATACAGAAGGCCATTAACTCCCACTTTCATCATACGTGCAGACGTTCTTCTTGTACACCTAGGAATCAGGGCCCATATTCATAAAGCCTCTAAGAATAGGAGAGCCGATCTAGGATCAGGTAGCTCCGATAAACATGAAGTGTCCCCGGGAATCTTTAGAACATTGCTCAGAGATGAAATGAGATGGGTGAATCTTTCCTTTAACTGAAGACTGTTTTTAAAGACCATCTGAAACTGATAGAGGCCCTCATATCTCCTGGTTTTGTGTTCCACTACAGTAGCAGACTTTGACCTGGCCAGCCACCTGGATACAGCTCCTGAGCTGGTGGATAGAGTGTACAACCGGCCCACCCTCCATACGCTGGAGAGCCAGACCATCCAGGGTGCCGTGGAGCCTCTCGTGATGAAGGTCAGTCGGGACTGCCCCCGTGTAGCCTGATAGCCACACTGATCCTCAGCAATGGGTGCATTCGTTTTAGCTCGCCCAGGGCACCGGGTGGGTTGATTTTGCTAAAAAAAAAAAAATTGACCATTCCAGTCTTTCATTTTAAGGCCTTTTTGTTAGCATAAACTCACAAGATTTCTCAATTATGGTGGTGTGTGGTTATTCAACTACAGAGTATTTCTCTGTTACATGTGTTGATGGTTGCGTATGTTTTCCTCTCTGCAGAAGTTGGCCAGACAGAGGAAGCACCAGTATAAGATCTTGTCCCAGCGGATTGACCGGGAGAAGAAGATGTTTGTCATTGGCCAGAAGATCCAGACACGCAAAGACCTACACGTGAGTAGGAGATGACCGCAAGCCATATAAACTTAATGATTCGTAATGCTTACGACGGTGGTTGGGAAAGACATGGATTTCCCCATGATAGTTGTATTGATGGGGTATTTCTAGGCTCTTCACATGTTAGAAAGTCCAAAGGTACGTTTCCCCCCTCTGGTGGATAAGTTGTACTTAATTCTAGGCTTTTAAATTGTGTTCTGTTCTAATCCATTCGATTCTATCCACTGTCCCAAAGGGGGCGTCTACTTCTAGAAAGAACAGCCTGCTTGTTAACTATATAATATATGCCATTTAGCAGACGCTTTTATCCAAAGCGACTTACAGTCATGTGTGCATACATTCTACGTATGGGTGGTCCCGGGAATTGAACCCACTACCCTGGCGTTACAAGCGCCATGCTCTACCAACTGTGCTACAGGAGGAGGTTTCTTTGATCCTCGTTGTGCTTGTGTGTGTCTCCCACAGAATACGATGACACACTAAATGATAGAACGTTCAATAGTATTACCATCTCTGTGGTGTCTCCTCTCTGTCCAGGATAAGAACAAGAAGGTGAAGGTGAGCAAAGAGACGGTCAATGCCTCTGCTGTTTACAAGTTTGAAGCTAAGAGAAAGTGCTGAGAAAGGTAAACCTCTTTGAACAGGAAACGCATCATCAACCAGACCTTTCTGTGGCCTGTTATACAATCACCAGTCGGTCTCCATCGGACAGAAATGTGGACTTTGGTTTGCCTAGCGCAATTCATGTGGATATGGACAAGTGAAATGGTAAAATAATACACTTTCAATTGTTGTTGGAGGCATAGATTTATCTCTATGATTGCAGCACTGCAGGGTTTTTGTACACTTATCAAAGGATGTAAGTTTGATTATTGTATGAATAAACTGTTTTGAGACCGATTCCTAAAGCCTCAAGCTTGTCTGTCAAACGTCATCTTTATAGGTTCATGTGAGCGTTTATCAATATCATGCTGTTCAGTTATACTACCAGTAGATGGCACTAGTGTACTTTATCAATGGAATGTACTGCCAAAATAATGGAAACACTTCAGTAAATAATATTTATAAGGGATGCAAAGTATATTGAAAGCTAGTGCTTCCACACAGGTGTGGTTCCTGATTTTATTAAGCAATTAACATCCCATCAATCTTATGTTCATGTAAAAAAAATACTGGGCAGCCTGTTATTCTGGGCATTATTTTGGCTACGATGGCTATGCCCCATCCACATTGCACAAGTGGTCACGGAATGGTTTGATGAACACACAAACTATGTAACCCATATGCCATGGCCGCCTCAGTCACCCGTTCTCAACCCAATTGGAACACCTTATGGGAGATTCAGGAGCGGCGCCTGAGACGGCGCTTTTTACCACCATCAACGAAACACGAAATTATAGAACTTCTTGTTGGAAGAGTGGTGTCGCATCCCTCCAATAGAGTTCCAGACACTTGTAGAAACTATGCCAAGGTGCATTGAAGCTGTTCTGGCTCGTGATGGCCCAACACTCTTAAGACACTTTATTTTTGTGTTTCCTTTATTTTGGCAGAGGGTCTAGTTGGCACATTTGAAGTAAGAACAGTTGGGCTTAACTTTCTCTCGCCGCTCAGGACAGCTCAATTCAAGAACATAGTTTAGTTAGTATTTTCTTTGCGTCGTTTAAAGACCAATTATGGTCTACATAACAGTATACATAAGACCAGTCAGAATTGTCATAGGTAAATACAGTACCAGTTGAAAGTTTGGACACTTACTCATTCCAAGGTTTTTCTTTATTTTGAATATTTACTACATTGTAGAATAGTAGTGGCGACATCAAAACTATGAAATAACACAATGAATCATGTAGTAACCAAAAAAGTGTTAAACTAAAATATATTTAGATTTGTTTATTCAAAGTAGCCACCCTTTGCCTTGATGACAGCTTTGCACACTTGGAATGCATTTCAATGAATTTCAATTAACTAGTGTGCCTTGTTAATTTGTGGGATTTCTTTCCTTCTTAATGTGTTTGAGTCAATCAGTTGTGTTGTGACATGGTAGGAGAGGTATACAGAACATAGCCCTATTTGGTAAGAGACCAAGTCCACATTAAGGTAAGACTGCTCAAATAAGCAAAGAGAAACAGTCCATCATTACTTTAAGACATGAAGGTCAGTCAAGTTTCTTCAAGTGCAGTTGCAAAAACCTTCAAGCGCTATGATGAAACTGGCTCTCATGTGGATCACCACAGGAATGGAAGACACAGAGTTTCCTCTGCTGCAGAGGATAAGTTCATTAGTTACCAGCCTCAGAAATTGCAGCCCAAATAAATGCTTCATAGTTTCAGTAACAGACACCTCTCAAAATCAACTGTTTAGAGGAGACTGCATGAATCAGGCCTTCATGGTTGAATTGCTGCAAAGAAACCATTACTAAAGGACACCAATAATAATAAGAAGAGACTTGCTTGGGCCAAGAAACACGAGCAATGGATCGGTGGAAATCTGTCCTTTGGTCTGATAAGTGCAAATTTGAGATTTTTGGTTCCAACCTCTGTCTCTGTGAGACGCAGAGTAGGTGAATGGATGATCTCTGGATGTGTGATTCACACTGAATCACGGAAGAAGAGGTGTGGAGGTGCTTTGCTGGTGACAGTGATTTATTCAGAATTCAAGGCACACTTAACCAGCATGGCTACCACCGCATTCTGCAGCGATACGCCATCCCATCTGGTTTGGGCTTAGTGGGACTATCATTTGTTTTTCAACAGGACAATGACCCAACACACCTCCAGGCTGTGTAAGGGCTATTTGACCAAGAAGGAGAGCGATAGAGTGCTGCATCAGATGAACTGGCCTCCACAATCACCCGACCTCAACCCAATTGAGATGGTTGGGGATGAGTTGGACCGCAGAGTGAAGGAAATGCAGCCAACAAGTGCTCAGCATATGTGGAATCTCCTTCCAAGACTTTTGGGTAAAGCATTCCAGGGGAAGCTGGTTGAGAGAACGCCAAGAGTGTGCCAAGCTGTCATCAAGTCATGGGTGGCTACTTCGAGGAATCTCAAGTATAAAATATATTTTGATTTGTTACTTTTTTTGGTTACTACATGATTCCATGTGTTATTTCATAGTTTTGATGTCTTCACTATTATTCTGCAATGTACAAAATAGTAAAAATAAATAAAAACCCTTGAATGAGTAGGTGTGTCCAAACTTTTGACTGGTCCAGTTTTTATAGCTGCCATTATACGTATGAAAATTTTAGTTTCCCCTTTCTGATTTTTTTCTATTTTTGCATAATTTGGACACTGAATGCTCACCTGAGTGAATAAATAACTTAATAATTATTTGATTTGATTTAATTAACAAAGTTATGCAACACCCAAATCCCCTGTGTGAAAAATGAATTGCCCCTTTACACTTCAGCTCCACTATAAGCGTTGCATTGCCATCAGTGTCGCGTCAATGTGACGTTCTACCTGCTACACGGAGCATGTTGTTTTGAAAGCGGAGAGGAGCAGAGGGGAAGAGCCTCTATTCTATTTTCCCTTACTGTACTGTACCATATTCATCGATTATGCGTATGCTTCGTTCCGTTTTTTTGTAAATATTCATTAAAATGTTGCTAGTGGTTGTACTAAAGGATCCTCTACATTCAGAAGTTGCTTTTTACATTGTGAACCAAGCTAGTCAATGTAACTGGCTACAGTGTCTTCAGAAAGTATTCACACACTTTTTCCACATTTTCTTGTTTTACAGCCTGTTTTTTTTAAATCATTGAATGTGGAAACTTTGTCACTGGCCTAGACACAATATACCCCATAATGTCAAATTGGAATTATCTTTTTAGAAATGTTCACAAATAAATGAAAAGGGGAAAAGTTTTGAGTCAAGTATTCAACCCCTTTGTTATGGCAACCCTAAATAGGAGTAAATATTGGCATAACAAGTCACATAAGTTGCATGGGCTCAAACAGTGTTTAACGTCCTTTTTGAATTAGTACCTGATCTCTCTATCCCACACATACAATTATCTTTAAGTCCCTCAGTTGAGCAGAGAATTTCATACACAGATTCATCCACAGAGATTTTCCAGTGCCTCGCAAAGAAGGGCACCTATAGGTAGATGGGTAATTTAAAAAAAGAATAGGCAGATCAATACACCCAGTCACTACAAAAATACAGGCGTCCTTCTCCGTTGCCGGAGAGGAAGGAAACAGCTCATGAATTTCACCATGAGGCCAATGGTGACTTTAAAACAGTGACAGATTAATGGCTGTGATAGGAGAAAACTTACCCCACAATACTAATTTCATCGACAGTGAAAAGAAAGAAGCCGGTATAGAATAAAAAATATTCCACAACATGCATCCTGTTTTAAACAAGGCAATAAAATAATTCCGCGAAAAATGTGGCAAAGCAATTCACTTTTTGTACTAGCAATCCAGTACGACACATTACCCAGATCGAATGAACGTGTGCGTCAGCCATTGAGAATTGAACCTCAGCGATTCTTGAGCTTGGACACTGCCATTGGATGTGGCACAACGCGAGCACAAGTGAAGCAGCTTTCATTGATTTCAATGGAAGCGTTTACTCAACGTCTGACGGCTGATGACAACGCCGGACACCCGATGGCTATAGTGTAGCAGGGCCGTTAGTCTCAATAACTGGTTGGGACCAAAAGGCTCCTGAACAGCTTCTATCCCCAAGCCATAACATTGCTGCAAAGTAAATCAAATGACTACCCAGAATATTTGCGTTGGCTCTCTGGTACCGGCTCTTTGCACACTCACTGGACTATACTTACACACTCACATACTACACTGGCACTCTAACACACACATATAGAATACACACGCTCACACATGCTTATTGACGCCACTCCCTCAGACACACTTTCACACTTCCCATACGCTGCTTCTACTCTGTATATTATCTATCCTGATTGCCTGATTGTCACTTTTAACCCTACTGTTACGAACCGCCTCGTAGCCCGTAACCAAGAGGGAGAAAACACGGAGATAATGAAATGACAAACATTTTTATTAAATAAATATACAAGTAACAATGGTGTGTGTAGTCAGTATTGTAAGTGAGTGGATGCTTGCATAGGTGGTGATAATGAGGGGTGTTGAAACGCTCCAAAACAAATCAACACAAAGAAGCCCCAAATGCCACAATGAAGAAAAAAAAACAGTGTGTCTGCGTGGAGAGTTTTCTCAATGTATGTGGGAAAGGTGTATATATCCCTGGGTCGAACCCGAGCCCAGGTGTGTTTCATTTCGCTGACGAACCTCCCGGATCCGCCCACCGACATCCTATGATGGAAAAACAAAAGCAAAGAGAGAATTCGGAAGACAGTGGGAGGGTCGTCACACTACCTACATGTACATGTTACCTCATTTACTGTACCTCAACTACCTCGTACCCCTGCACATTGACTCGGTAATGGTACTCCTTGTATATAGTCTCGTTATTGTTATTTTATTGTGTTACAATTTCTTGTTACATTTTTTGCAAATGTAACGGCATTGTTGGTAAAGTAAGCATTTCACAGTAAAGTCTACACCTGTTGTGGTCAGCGCACGTGATAAATAAAAAATGTGATTTGATCCCTTTCTCACATCCCTGTGGAGGAATTTCTGACCACTCTTCCATGTAGAACTGCTTTAACTAGACTTTGTCTAGGCCATTCCAGAACACTGAATGTGTCACTTTTCAGACATTCTGATGTAGACCTGCATTCCACAGTAAGAACTGTACCCACAGCTGACTTCCAGGCGAAAGTCACAAGAGTCACAGCCTTACTGTATCAAGAATTCAAATCGACTCAAAGGAAAACATCCCACTCTAGATGTACACACCTTTGTGCGTATTTGTATGTACTGTGAACGTGTATGGGTTTGTGTGTTCATCAGGAAAGGAGCTGCAAGAGATTTGCGGTGTGTTTGCGAGAGAGCCATCTGTGTGTGTGTGTGAGCTCTCTCACACACAGAAGATTGCAGGCCCTGAGCCCAGATCACTCTGAGTCAGGCTTGATTGATCACTGTGGTGGCAGCAGCTTCATAAACAGGCCCCATCCATCAGCTTCTCCTGGGACCCACGGGAGGACGGAGGGAGCCCTGCACAAATGTCACCGGGCCTGGGGGGTGGAGGACTGAGCTTGGGTCTGGCTGTTGCGGTGCTGACCAGAGCAAAGGGGAGACAGTTGTTAAGGAGAGGTCAAAAGGAAATGGAGAGTGATGTTTTATTTTAGGCCTCACACGAAGCAGCTCCAATTCTTTTGACTCTGAGACTGGCTTAATATGGACACCATAGCCTTAACACAACTCAACATAGCCTTAATATGGACACCATAGCCTTAACACAACTCAACATAGCCTTAATATAGACACCATAGCCTTAACACAACTCAACATAGCCTTAATATGGACACCATAGCCTTAACACAACTCAACATAGTCTTAATATGGACACCATAGCCTTAACACAACACAACATAGCCTTAATATGGACACCATAGCCTTAACACAACTCAACATAGCCTTAATATGGACACCATAGCCTTAACACAACTCAACATAGTCTTAATATGGACACCAAAGCCTTAACACAACTCAACATAGCCTTAATATGGACACCATAGCCATAACACAACTCAACATAGCCTTAATATGGACACCATAGCCTTAACACAACTCAACATAGCCTTAATATGGACACCAAAGCCTTAACACAACTCAACATAGCCTTAATATGGACACCATAGCCTTAACACAACACAACATAGCCTTAATATGGACACCATAGCCTTAACACAACTCAACATAGCCTTAATATGGACACCAAAGCCTTAACACAACTCAACATAGCCTTAATATGGACACCATAGCCTTAACACAACTCAACATAGCCTTAATATGGACACCAAAGCCTTAACACAACTCAACATAGCCTTAATATGGACACCATAGCCTTAACACAACTCAACATAGCCTTAATATGGACACCAAAGCCTTAACACAACTCAACATAGCCTTAATATGGACACCAAAGCCTTAACACAACTCAACATAGTCTTAATATGGACACCATAGCCTTAATATGGACACCAAAGCCTTAACACAACTCAACATAGCCTTAATATGGACACCAAAGCCTTAACACAACTCAACATAGCCTTAATATGGACACCATAGCCTTAACACAACTCAACATAGCCTTAATATGGACACCAAAGCCTTAACACAACTCAACATAGCCTTAATATGGACACCAAAGCCTTAACACAACTCAACATATCCTTAATATGGACACCAAAGCCTTAACACAACTCAACATAGCCTTAATATGGACACCATAGCCTTAACACAACTCAACATAGCCTTAATATGGACACCAAAGCCTTAACACAACTCAACATAGCCTTAATATGGACACCAAAGCCTTAACACAACTCAACATAGCCTTAATATGGACACCAAAGCCTTAACACAACTCAACATAGTCTTAATATGGACACCATAGCCTTAAGACAACTCAACATAGTCTTAATATGGACACCAAAGCCTTAACACAACTCAACATAGCCTTAATATGGACACCAAAGCCTTAACACAACTCAACATAGTCTTAATATGGACACCAAAGCCTTAACACAACTCAACATAGTCTTAATATGGACACCATAGCCTTAACACAACACAACATAGCCTTAATATGGACACCATAGCCTTAACACAACTCAACATAGCCTTAATATGGACACCAAAGCCTTAACACAACTCAACATAGCCTTAATATGGACACCATAGCCTTAACACAACTCAACATAGCCTTAATATGGACACCAAAGCCTTAACACAACTCAACATAGCCTTAATATGGACACCATAGCCTTAACACAACTCAACATAGCCTTAATATGGACACCAAAGCCTTAACACAACTCAACATAGCCTTAATATGGACACCAAAGCCTTAACACAACTCAACATAGTCTTAATATGGACACCATAGCCTTAATATGGACACCAAAGCCTTAACACAACTCAACATAGCCTTAATATGGACACCAAAGCCTTAACACAACTCAACATAGCCTTAATATGGACACCATAGCCTTAACACAACTCAACATAGCCTTAATATGGACACCAAAGCCTTAACACAACTCAACATAGCCTTAATATGGACACCAAAGCCTTAACACAACTCAACATATCCTTAATATGGACACCAAAGCCTTAACACAACTCAACATAGCCTTAATATGGACACCATAGCCTTAACACAACTCAACATAGCCTTAATATGGACACCAAAGCCTTAACACAACTCAACATAGCCTTAATATGGACACCAAAGCCTTAACACAACTCAACATAGTCTTAATATGGACACCAAAGCCTTAACACAACTCAACATAGTCTTAATATGGACACCATAGCCTTAAGACAACTCAACATAGTCTTAATATGGACACCAAAGCCTTAACACAACTCAACATAGTCTTAATATGGACACCAAAGCCTTAACACAACTCAACATAGTCTTAATATGGACACCAAAGCCTTAACACAACTCAACATAGTCTTAATATGGACACCATAGCCTTAACACAACTCAACATAGTCTTAATATGGACACCAAAGCCTTAACACAACTCAACATAGTCTTAATATGGACACCAAAGCCTTAACACAACTCAACATAGTCTTAATATGGACACCAAAGCCTTAACACAACTCAACATAGTCTTAATATGGACACCAAAGCCTTAACACAACTCAACAGTCAAAATAGGTCAAACTTTTCCAAATTTAACCAGACCGATGGAATACTTTGGTTCCACAAATACTAAATAAGAAGTGTTGCCTTCTGGCTAGATTTGGACATTTTCCTGGGCAATATTTCATAATATTCAAGATGATCAAAATAAGTCAAGGTGCTGTAGCGCACTTTGGCCCACTAGCACACACACAGCCACAGAGCTGCTTAACATGAATCCTTGTGTGGCACTTCAATATTGATCCTCTGTGCATGAGTCCTGTTCTACCTGGTGGCGGTGTGACTGACTTACCTCCCTCTTTCTCTCTCCCTACTCACACGCCATTTATCGGTCTCTTCCTCTCCCTCCCAACTATCTCTTTTCCTCCCTACTCCATCCCTCTCTCCTTCCTCTCACCCTACCCCTTTCTCTCTGCGTCACATGACCAGAGGAGTGCGTTCGTAAGGACCTTCAGGTCCAGGGGACCAGGACCAGGGGTGGTGAGAGTGGTGGTAGGAGGGGGCGGCATGGGCCACAGCGGTCACACCGCTGTGTGCGCAGTTCCGGGACCCCTCTGTCCCTCTGTCCGGCCGCAACAGACAATCCACTGTTCCCCCTGAAGCCCGCCTTTCATTCACCCAGAGCCTGGAGAGGGGAGGCTGGGGTGGGTTGGCGGGGTAGCAGAGCAGGCGGTGGGTGGAGGGTGATCCTCTGATTTGAAAGATATTGACGTAACATTCCTCTTCCTCTCCGGAGGTTTGTTAAGGTCTTGCATGTCACCAGCTATAAGAGGGGGTGAGGAATGGGGTGGGGGTGTGCCCTATGTAATTTAGAAAGCTGCAGGGCATGACACTGACTCTGAACTGTTTTAGGAGCATGAAAGTGCAGCCTGGTTAGAAGAGGAAGAGCGACACAACAAGTCTCTATTCACAGCTCTATATAACATTGTTTCTGGTATATTGCACTTCAATATGTTTGTATGTAGGCCTACTGTATACCAGTTTAATATGTTTGTATGTAGGTCTACTGTATACCAGTTTAATATGATTGTATGTAGGCCTACTGTATACCAGTTTAATATGTTTGTATGTAGGCCTACTGTATACCAGTTTAATATGTTTGTATGTAGGTCTACTGTATACCAGTTTAATATGTTTGTATGTAGGCCTACTGTATACCAGTTTAATATGTTTGTATGTAGGCCGACTGTATACCAGTTTAATATGTTTGTATGTAGATCTACTGTATACCAGTTTAATATGTTTGTATGTAGGCCTACTGTATACCAGTTTAATATGTTTGTATGTAGGCCTACTGTATACCAGTTTAATATGTTTGTATGTAGGTCTACTGTATACCAGTTTAATATGTTTGTATGTAGGCCTACTGTATACCAGTTTAATATGTTTGTATGTAGGCCGACTGTATACCAGTTTAATATGTTTGTATGTAGGCCTACTGTATACCAGTTTAATATGTTTGTATGTAGACCTACTGTATACCAGTTTAATATGTTTGTATGTAGGCCTATTGTATACCAGTTTAATATGTTTGTATGTAGGCCTACTGTATACCAGTTAAACATGTTTGTATGTAGGTCTACTGTATACCAGTTTAATATGTTTGTATGTAGGCCTACTGTATACCAGTTTAACATGTTTGTATGTAGGTCTACATTTACATTACATTTAAGTCATTTAGCAGACGCTCTTATCCAGAGCGACTTACAAATTGGTGCATACACCTTATGACAACCAGTGGAACAGCCACTTGCATCTAAATCTTGTTGGGGGGGGGGGTGAGAAGGATTACTTACCCTTACTTACCCTATCCTAGGTATTCCTTGAAGAGGTGGGGTTTCAGGTGTCTCCGGAAGGTGGTGATTGACTCCGCTGTCCTGGCGTCGTGAGGGAGTTTGTTCCACCATTGGGGGCCAGGGCAGCGAACAGTTTTGACTGGGCTGAGCGGGAACTGTACTTCCTCAGTGGTAGGGAGGCGAGCAGGCCAGAGGTGGATGAACGCAGTGCCCTTGTTTGGGTGTAGGGCCTGATCAGAGCCTGGAGGTACTGAGGTGCCGTTCCCCTCACAGCTCCGTGGCGAGCACCATGGTCTTGTAGCGGATGCGAGCTTCAACTGGAAGCCAGTGGAGAGAGCGGAGGAGCGGGGTGACGTGAGAGAACTTGGGAAGGTTGAACACCAGACGGGCTGCGGCGTTCTGGATGAGTTGTAGGGGTTTAATGGCACAGGCAGGGAGCCCAGCCAACAGCGAGTTGCAGTAATCAAGACGGGAGATGACAAGTGCCTGGATTAGGACCTGCGCCGCTTCCTGTGTGAGGCAGGGTCGTACTCTGCGGATGTTGTAGAGCATGAACCTACAGGAACGGGACACCGCCTTGATGTTAGTTGAGAACGTCAGGGTGTTGTCCAGGATCACGCCAAGGTTCTTAGCGCTCTGGGAGGAGGACACAATGGAGTTGTCAACCGTGATGGCGAGATCATGGAACGGGCAGTCCTTCCCGGGAGGAAGAGGAGCTCCGTCTTGCTGAGGTTCAGCTTGAGGTGGTGATCCGTCATCCACACTGATATGTCTGCCAGACATGCAGAGATGCGATTCGCCACCTGGTCATCAGAAGGGGGAAAGGAGAAGATTAATTGTGTGTCGTCTGCATAGCAATGATAGGAGAGACCATGTGAGGTTATGACAGAGCCAAGTGACTTGGTGTATAGCGAGAATAAGAGAGGGCCTAGAACAGAGCCCTGGGGGACACCAGTGGTGAGAGCGCGTGGTGAGGAGACAGATTCTCGCCACGCCACCTGGTAGGAGCGACCTGTCAGGTAGGACGCAATCCAAGCGTGGGCCGCGCCGGAGATGCCCAACTCGGAGAGGGTGGAGAGGAGGATCTGATGGTTCACAGTATCGAAGGCAGCCGATAGGTCTAGAAGGATGAGAGCAGAGGAGAGAGAGTTAGCTTTAGCAGTGCGGAGCGCCTCCGTGATACAGAGAAGAGCAGTCTCAGTTGAATGACTAGTCTTGAAACCTGACTGATTTGGATCAAGAAGGTCATTCTGAGAGAGATAGCGGTAGAGCTGGCCAAGGACGGCACGCTCAAGAGTTTTGGAGAGAAAAGAGAGAAGGGATACTGGTCTGTAGTTGTTGACATCGGAGGGATCGAGTGTAGGTTTTTTCAGAAGGGGTGCAACTCTCGCTCTCTTGAAGACGGGAGGGACGTAGCCAGTGGTCAGGGATGAGTTGATGAGCGAGGTGAGGTAAGGGAGAAGGTCTCCGGAAATGGTCTGGAGAAGAGAGGAGGGGATAGGGTCAAGCGGGCAGGTTGTTGGGCGGCCGGCCGTCACAAGACGCGAGATTTCATCTGGAGAGAGAGGGGAGAAAGAGGTCAGAGCATAGGGTAGGGCAGTGTGAGCAGAACCAGCGGTGTCGTTTGACTTAGCAAACGAGGATCGGATGTCATCGACCTTCTTTTCAAAATGGTTGACGAAGTCATCTGCAGAGAGGGAGGAGGGAGGGGGGAGGATTCAGGAGGGAGGAGAAGGTGGCAAAGAGCTTCCTAGGGTTAGAGGCAGATGCTTGGAATTTAGAATGGTAGAAAGTGGCTTTAGCAGCAGAGACAGAGGAGGAAAATGTAGAGAGGAGGGAGTGAAAGGATGCCAGGTCCGCAGGGAGGCGAGTTTTCCTCCATTTCCGCTCGGCTGCCCGGAGCCCTGTTCTGTGAGCTCGCAATGAGTCGTCGAGCCACGGAGCGGGAGGGGAGGACCGAGCCGGCCTGGAGGATAGGGGACATAGGGAGTCAAAGGATGCAGTAAGGGAGGAGAGGAGGGTTGAGGAGGCAGAATCAGGAGATAGGTTGGAGAAAGTTTGAGCAGAGGGAAGAGAAGATAGGATGGAAGAGGAGAGAGTAGCGGGGGAGAGAGAGCGAAGGTTGGGACGGCGCGATACCATCCGAGTAGGGGCAGTGTGGGAAGTGTTGGATGAGAGCGAGAGGGAAAAGGATACAAGGTAGTGGTCGGAGACTTGGAGGGGAGTTGCAATGAGGTTAGTGGAAGAACAGCATCTAGTAAAGATGAGGTCAAGCGTATTGCCTGCCTTGTGAGTAGGGGGAAGGTGAGAGGGTGAGGTCAAAAGAGGAGAGGAGTGGAAAGAAGGAGGCAGAGAGGAATGAGTCAAAGGTAGACGTGGGGAGGTTAAAGTCGCCCAGAACTGTGAGAGGTGAGCCGTCCTCAGGAAAGGAGCTTATCAAGGCATCAAGCTCATTGATGAACTCTCCGAGGGAACCTGGAGGGCGATAAATGATAAGGATGTTAAGCTTGAAAGGGCTGGTAACTGTGACAGCATGGAATTCAAAGGAGGCAATAGACAGATGGGTAAGGGGAGAAAGAGAGAAAGACCACTTGGGAGAGATGAGGATCCCGGTGCCACCACCCCGCTGACCAGAAGCTCTCGGGGTGTGCGAGAACACGTGGGCGGACGAGGAGAGAGCAGTAGGAGTAGCAGTGTTATCTGTGGTGATCCATGTTTCCGTCAGTGCCAAGAAGTCAAGGGACTGGAGGGAGGCATAGGCTGAGATGAACTCTGCCTTGTTGGCCGCAGATTGGCAGTTCCAGAGGCTACCAGAGACCTGGAACTCCACGTGGGTCGTACGTGCTGGGACCACCAGGTTAGGGTGGTCGCGGCCACGCGGTGTGGAGCGTTTGTATGGTCTGTGCAGAGAGGAGAGAACAGGGATAGACAGACACATAGTTGACAGGCTACAGAAAAGGCTACGCTAATGCAAGGAAATTGGAATGACAAGCGGACTACACGTCTCGAATGTTCAGAAAGTTAAGCTTACGTAGCAAGAATCTTATTGACTAAAATGATTAAAATGATACAGTACTGCTAAAGTAGGCTAGCTGGCAGTAGCTGCGTTGTTGACACTACACTAATCAAGTCGTTCCGTTGAGTGTAATAATTTCTACAGTGCTGCTATTCGGGGCTAGCTGGCTAGCTATCAGTGTTGTTTACGTTACGTTGAGTTAAAAGAACGACAATAGCTGGCTAGCTAACCTAGGAAATCGGTCTAGACTACACAATTATCTTTGAAACAAAGACGGCTATGTAGCTAGCTATGTAGCTAGCTACGATCAAACAAATCAAACCGTTGTACTGTAATGAAATGAAAATGTGATACTACCTGTGAATGCGACCGGGTTGTTGAGTTCTATTCAGTAGACGTTGGCTAGCTGTTAGCTGTTAGCTGTTGGCTAGCTAGCAGAGTCTCCTACGTTAAGGACGACAAATGGCTGGCTAGCGAACCTCAGTGAATTAAGATAATCACTCCAAGGCTACACACACTAAACTACACAATTATCTTGGAAACAAAGACAGCTATGTAGCTAGCTAACACTGAACTAATCAAGTCGTACAGTTGAGTGAATAGCACTACAGTGATGCTAATCTGTGTGCGTTAGCTAGCGTTGCTAGCTCCTGGGCGAATAGCAGTGAAGGCTACGTTAGGGCGACGAAATACGATAATTATGCAATTATCTCTGATACAAGGACGGCTATGTAGCTAGCTAAGAAGAATGGCCTACTGTATACCAGTTTAATATGTTTGTATGTAGGCCTACTGTATACCAGTTGAATATGTTTGTATGTAGGCCTACTGTATACCAGTTTAACATGTTTGTATGTAGGCCTACTGTATACCAGTTAAACATGTTTGTATGTAGGCCTACTGTATACCAGTTAAACATGTTTGTATGTAGGCCTACTGTATACCAGTTTAACATGTTTGTATGTAGGTCTACTGTATACCAGTTTAATATGTTTGTATGTAGGTCTACTGTATACCAGTTTAACATGTTTGTATGTAGGCCTACTGTATACCAGTTTAACATGTTTGTATGTAGGTCTACTGTATACCAGTTTAATATGTTTGTATGTAGGCCTACTGTATACCAGTTTAACATGTTTGTATGTAGGCCTACTGTATACCAGTTTAACATGTTTGTATGTAGGCCTACTGTATACCAGTTTAATATGTTTGTATGTAGGTCCTACTGTATACCAGTTTAATATGTTTGTATGTAGGCCTCCTGTATACCAGTTTAACATGTTTGTATGTAGGCCTACTGTATACCAGTTTAATATGTTTGTATGTAGGTCCTACTGTATACCAGTTTAATATGTTTGTATGTAGGCCTACTGTATACCAGTTTAACATGTTTGTATGTAGGCCTACTGTATACCAGTTTAATATGTTTGTATGTAGGTCCTACTGTATACCAGTTTAATATGTTTGTATGTAGGCCTCCTGTATACCAGTTTAACATGTTTGTATGTAGGCCTACTGTATACCAGTTTAATATGTTTGTATGTAGGTCCTACTGTATACCAGTTAAACATGTTTGTATGTAGGCCTACTGTATACCAGTTTAATATGTTTGTATGTAGGTCCTACTGTATACCAGTTTAATATGTTTGTATGTAGGCCTACTGTATACCAGTTTAATATGTTTGTATGTAGGCCTACTGTATACCAGTTTAATATGTTTGTATGTAGGCCTACTTTATACCAGTTTAATATGTTTGTATGTAGGCCTACTGTATACCAGTTGTATATGTTTGTATGTAGATCTACTGTATACCCGTTTAACATGTTTGTATGTAGGCCTACTGTATACCAGTTTAACATGTGCTGTTATAAATTGTGTGCATTGAGCCGTGAATGCTGATTGGCTGACAGCCTTGGTATATCAGACTGTATACTATGTGTATGGCAAAACATGTATTTTTACTGCTCTAATTCAAAGCAAATCTAATTGTATTTGTCACATGTGCCAAATACAACCTTACTGTCATATGCTTACTTCCAAGTCCTTAACCAGCAATGCAGTTAAAGTAAAACATGAATTAAAAAGTAAAATAATGAAATAACAATAACGAGGCTATATACAGGGGGTACTGGTACCGAGTCAATGTGGAGGCTATATACAGGGGGTACTGGTACCGAGTCAATGTGCGGGGGTACCGGTTAGTCGGGGTAATTTGTACAGGTAGGGAGGTAGGGATTAAGTGACTATGCATAGATTATAAACAGCGATTAGCAGCAGTGTAAGAACAAATGGGGGGGACTTGGTAATTACGTTGGTAACCAGTAAGGTACCACCTTGGGGGTTTGTGGTATACTGTATGGCCAATATACCAAGGCTAAGGACTGTATCCAGGCACTCTGCATTGCGTCGTGCTTAAGAACAGCACTTAGCCGTGGTATATTGGCCATAAACCACACCCACTCGGGCTTTATGACTTAATTATACAGTCACGTTTTGTGGGAAAAAATACATATACCTTTAGGGTGTGTCTTAGTGTCTGTGTTCAATAGCCATCATCAAATACGGCTTGATTTTACACTGAGTATACAAAACATTAAGAACACCTTCCTAATATTGAGTTGCACCGCCTTTTGCCCTCAGAACAGGTCAATTCGTCGGGGCAGGGACTCTACAAGGTGTGGCGCACGTTGACTCCAATGCTTCTCACAGTTGTGCCAAGTTGGCTGGATGACCTTTGGGTGGTGGACCATTGGCATACATTGTCTCAATTGTCTCAAGTATTAAAAATCCTTCTTTAACCTGACATTTCATATAAACCTTATATACTGAACAAAAACATAACCGCAACATGCAACAATTTAAAATATTTTACTGAGTTACAGTTGAGTTAATTGAAATAAATAAATTAGACCCTAATCTATGGATTTCCCATGACTGGGCAGGGGCGCACACAATTGTCAGCCAGGCCCACCCACTGGGGAGCCAGGCCCAGCCAATCAGAATGAGTTTTCCCCCACAAAAGGCTTTATGACACACAGAAATACTCCTCTGAACCCCCTCTGCACCCTTCCTCAGACGATCCCGCTGGTGAAGAAGCCAGATGTGGAGGTCCTAGGTTGGCGCGGTTACACGTGGTCTGTGGTCCTTTGAAGGCCGGTTGAACGTACTGCCAAATTCTCTAAAACGACATTGGAGTCAGCTTATGGTAGAGAAATGAACATGAAATTTGCTGGCAACAGCTCTGCTGGACATTCCTGCGGTCTTCATGCCAATTGCACACTCCCTTAAAACTGTGGCATTGTGTTTGCGTTGACAAAACTGCACATTTTAAAGTGTAATGACCACGCTGTTTAATCAGCGCCTTGATATGCCACACCTATCAGGGGGATGGATTATCTTGGCAAAAGAGAAATGCTCACTAACAGAGATGTACAAGTGTGTGCACATGAAACCAACACTTTACATGTTCCGTTTCTATTTTTGGCCCTCATGGCCTGCGTTGAGTTTTTATTGAATTCATTTATTTTAACTTTATTTTAACTAGGCAAGTCAGTTAAGAACAAAATCTTACTTACTATGACCGCCTACCCCGGCCAAACCCTAACCCGGACGACACTGGGCCAATTGTACGCCACCCCATGGCACTCCCAATCACCGCCGGTTGTGTTACAGCCTGGAACCTAACCAGACATTGTAGTGATGCCTCGAGCACTGAGATGCAGTGCCTTAGACTGCTCGGGAGCCCATGACTAGCAGTTGATCCCTGCAGGACCCAACACTATACCACTCCACTGGAGTTTCTACCTACTCAGCTCTGCTCTGGTTCAAAGACAGCCTGCATAGGAGGAGAGGTTAAGGATGGTTAAGGATAGCGCTAATCGATTCTCCAATTACACCGGAGAGACTGATAGGGAGGAGGAGAGGAGAAGAGAGCGAGAGAGAGGAGAGAGAAGAAAGAGTTTGCCTGGGGTCGAGGAGAGAGGTAGGGAGGGAGGGGGGTAAAGAACGAAATGGAGAGAGGAGGAGAGTATCTAGCTCGGCTTTATCGTTAAATCTCTTCCCTTTAACTTGAGTTTGGTGTCACTGTGTGTTTGAAGTAGTGGATACTGGAAAGACAGAGGGGGGCGGGCGGAGGTTGGCACTCAGGATGGCTTCGTGCCAGAGGGAAGACGTCTGAAGGAAAATCTTGACAGCGTTGTGTGAATGCTCACATGCATGTGTGTATGCTCAGTGTGTGTGTGTGTGTGTGTGTGTGTGTGTGTGTGTGTGTGTGTGTGTGTGTGTGTGTGTGTGTGTGTGTGTGTGTGTGTGTGTGTGTGTGTGTGTGTGTGTGTGTGTGTGTGTGTGTGTGTGTGTATGTGTTAGGAGGTGGGGATCACAGATCCCCCTTTAAATTGCCTCTAATGAGCCACGGGGCTGGCTGGCGAGAGGTACTTGAATTGATTAAATTTGCATGGGAGCCTAAATCACGATAGCCCCCCCCGACCACCGCCAGAGCCCCATCAGACCTACAGGGGGTACGCTGCGGGTGACGGGACAGGATGGGCCGGGGGGAGCGACGTATGGCGGGAGGGAGGAGGGGGGTGTAGAACTGAGCATGGAGCGCACCCATCTGCCTGTGTATTACCGTCAGTCCATCATTCTCCTGTGACGTGGGGCGTGTGCCTCAGGGACGTGTTCATTACGTTTTAACTACCGGATCTGTCCTTGTCTACCGGCTCCCCTGTGTCATTGTCTGTCTGGGTGTCTGTCTCAGAGAGAGAGCGTCAACACCCCAGAGAGTGAGAGAGTTGTCATTGGGACAGAGACATACACTCAGGCCTCCTTACCAGGGTCCTGGAGAAGCATCAGTGCTCAGAGGGAAAGGCTAGTTGTTTTTTGTTTTTGAGTCGTCCCCCCTATACTCTAATTTTCATCATGATCTGACATGATCTAATCTCTTTCTTTCTCTCAAATTGTGTTCATTTGTGTGTATGTGTTTTCGGTTATGTCTAAGCGCGTGTGTGTGCAGGGCATAGCGACACCGTAGCACGGGTGTGATTGCTGTAATCAGGTCTCTGTTTTAATCAGACTGTGTTTGTCAGTGTCCTGATGAGTGGCGAGCCGAGCCGCTGATTGTAATGTGATGCCTCGGAGGTCTCTGACGACATCACAACGATGCCAAAGATGTCCACCAAGCACCAAGGCTCACTACATGATATGATAATCATATGGTACTCTCTCTGTCTCTCGCTCTCGCTCTCGCTCTCGCTCTCTGTCTCTCGCTCTCTGTCTCTCTGTCTCTCTCTCTCTCTCTCTCTCTCTCTCTCTCTCTCTCTCTCTGTCTCTCTTTCTCTCTCTCTCTCTCTCTCTCTCTCTCTCTCTCTCTCTCTCTCTCTCTCTCTCTCTCTCTCTCTCTCTCTCAGTCTCACCAAACACCAATATGGGAATGCTTCCGTCCCAATGGACATGAACGCACCAACGGATGATATCACACCATGGGTCTATGAATATTAAGAGTGCTGGGGGTAGGGACAGGTTGGGAGGGTGGGATGTGTGTGTATGGGAAGGGAGGGGGGGTTCGGTGGGACGAGCCCCCGTGGTTTATGGCCCTGTTTCATCCCGGGCGGCGGGGTTGTCTCAGTCTTAAATAGACAGCGCTTATTCCCCCTCTCTCCCTCTTTCTCTCTCGCTTTCTTTTTATGAGAAGGAGGCAAGCGCTAACGCTATTACGGCTGCCTCATCAGCCAAGTCCCTACAAGGGCTGATACAAATTAATTAACCTAATTAGAGGCTGTGATTGCGGGCGTGATTATAGGGGCTGGGGGTGGGGGGGGGGGGTACAGTGGGGTAGGGGATGGGGGCGCGCTGGCAGCCAGTGCAAAGGGAGTAATGAGCCGGGAGGTGTGGGAGAGAAGCCAAGAAAGGCGCTCTGCATCGGTAATGAGAAACAATGTTAGCTAGCTTCTAGAAACACTTCCTCTCTCTCTTTCTCTGTCTTCTACTCTCTGTCCTCCCTTTCGCTCTCTCTCTCTCTCTCTCTCTCTCTCTCTGTATGTGTAATGCTTTCTCCCTCCTTCATCTCCCCACTTCTCACTCTCTATTATCCTCTATTCTCTGTATGTCTGTAATGCTCTCCCTCTCTCTCTCTCTCTCCCGGCACCTCTCACCTAATTTCCTCTCACTCTCCTTCTGTCTGCTTTCACTCCGCTCATCCTCCCTCTGTTTCATCTTCCCCTCCTCACAAATCCCCCAGTTTTTACTTTCCCTCTGTCTCTCTCCAGCTCCTGGCTTCTGCCCCTTCTTCTTTACCCCTGCCCCCTTATTCTTCCCCTCTCTTAACTTTGCTTCCACCCTCATGGTCGTGAGTATTTGTATTTCTTGTATTTGCGTATTCTCCCTCAGTTTCAGTACCACTCCTCTGTGTTGTTCTTTTTGTACTTAGTTATACTATAGTGCAGGGGTTCTCAAACTCTTTCACTCAGGGCCCCCCTTCCAGCATTGGGGAAAATCCCATGCACCCCCCTACACGCACGCCACTTCTATTTCTATGGGCACAAGCGCTGTTCATGACAGAAGCTGTTCACATCCCTCTGGTTGGTGGAGACAATTTTGCGGCTTTAAAGCTTATTTCCTGCAATTCTACATATTTTGTCATGGCGTGCAAATAAAATGTTAGTTTTAAAGCACATTTTCTTGCAATTCTATACATTTTGCCATGTCTAATGTGGATTCATGTGATATTTGAGTGACAAAAACATTACAACAATATCTATGGGCTAAAAAACCTAAATAAAAAAAACATTAACTGACATGGGCTAGTTGATCTGGAAGAGTTATAAATAGCTCTCTAGGGTATGCAATGACTAACATGACAAGAGGAACTGATGATGCACTAACTAATATCGAAATTGCACCTTAACAGTATGTTTAAAGCCGGACTGAGTTCATTTAATGAAAAATATATAAAAATATATATTTTTTCTTTGGGGGTCGCCCCTGCCGACCCCTCAGTCTGGGGACCACTGCTGTAGTGTACATTTCACCACTTTACTCGCCCCTCCTCTGGTTTATGTTGATGCTGTACTATTATTCTGGTCCCCAGGGTACAGTTGTGCTTAATTTTAAGTTCAAAATACTCTTAGAGAAAAAAAACGTGCAGGTGGACACAAACACACACACACATTCAGACAGCACATGCACGTACACACATACATGAGAGGGAGAGCACACTATGTCCTTCTATTTGTATTGGAAACAGAACAAAGATATTATTGAGACCGAAGCAAAATGAATTTTTCTTGCATGCATCAGCAATTCTAATGTTTCTAATGAGTTGGAGTAAAGGAGACTAGAAGCACTATCTGTACATGAAAACCAACAGAAAGTTCCTCAGAAGTACAGTTGGTTGTGTTCGTAGTCACCCTCCTGTAAGACTCAAACTGTTGCCAGCGTTTGTCCAATGTCCCCCTGATTGCAATGTCACCTATGAATATTGTCATTGTCGCCCATATCTGTGCCTCGGCGAACACGGGCAGTTTGTGGTGGCATTTGATTTCCAGATTGCTTCTCCTCTCTCTCAGTATCTCGGCCTCGTTCTCTCTCTTTTCCCTCTCAGGATCTTGGTCTCTCTCTCTCTCTCTCTCTCTCTCTCTCTCTCTCTCTCTCTCTCTCTCTCTCTCTCTCTCTCTCTCTCTCCTCACCCTTTTCTCTCTCTTTCTTCCCCTCTTTCTCGCTCTCTCGCATTCTCCACCCACCTGGGCCAAAACGCTGCAAAATGAACATGCCCATTGTAGCCTACATGATACTTAAAACAGTCAGTAGCACAGAAACCATTTTTCATGATCTGAAATAAAAGGTGCTCAGGAGTATTGTCTCTAATAAAGGCCTTTTTTGGTGAAAAACTCATTCTGATTGGCTGGGCCTCCCAGGCCCACCCATGTCTGCGCCCCTTCCCAGTCATGTTAAATCTATAGAATAGGGCCTAAATCATTTACTTCCATTGATCGATTTCCTTCTATGAACTGTAACTCAATAAAATCTTTGAAATTGTTGCATGCTGCGTTTCTTCTTTTGTTCAGTAGTTCAATAGTTACAAACTACCCAAGTGCGTTATGTAAAAATTCTGAAAAGCCTCCAAGGTAGGCAGCCACACTTGAAAATCCTCTCCTCTAGTTTAGATGAGAAACGACCATTCAAGTGTGTGTTGTGTGTGTGTTTGTGTATGTGTGTGTGTATGTACGTGTGTGTGTGTGTGTGTGTGTGTGTGTGTGTGTGTGTGTGTGTGTGTGTGTGTGTGTGTGTGTGTGTGTGTGTGTGTGTGTGTGTGTGTGTGTGTGTGTGTGTGTGTGTGTGTGTGTTATGTAAAAATTCTGAAAAGCCTCCAAGGTAGGCAGCTAAACTTGAAAATCCTCTCCTCTAGTTTAGATGAGAAACGACCATTCAGGTGTGTGTTGTGTGTGTGTGTTTGTGTATGTGTTTGCGTATGTACGCGTGTGTGTGTGTGTGTGTGTGTGTGTGTGCGTGTGCGTGTGTGTGTGTGTGTGTGTGTGCGTTATGTAAAAATTCTGAAAAGCCTCCAAGGTAGGCAGCTACACTTGAAAATCCTCTCCTCTAGTTTAGATGAGATATGACCATTCAAGTGTGTGTGTGTGTGTGTGTGTGTGTGTGTGTGTGTGTGTGTGTGTGTGTGTGTGTGTGTGTGTGTGTGTGTGTGTGTGTGTGTGTGTGTGTGTGTGTGTGTGTGTGTGTGTGTGCGCCTGCGTGAGTGTGTGTGTGTGTGTGTGCGTGTGTGTGTGAGAGAGACTCGGGCGATAGCTAGGTCTTTGAGAAGCCCCTGTCTCTCTCTCCCGGCTCCTTTAAAACACCAGCTCTCTGATAAGCACCGGGACTGTCAGAGGGGAAGGTAAATACACCACTTAAGGATTCTTCTCTCATTTGGCGGTCACACTTACGCTTTAATTATAGCGCCGGCGATACCCCGACAATGAGCCGATGCTATCAGGGGGCCACGGCGGCAGGCACAGCACTGGGGAGATGAAGGCCCGAGATCAGACCTTCTCCGACCACTGTGTGTGTGCCTGTGTGTATGTGTGTCTCCATCTTCCCTGTGTGTGTGCGCGTGTAGGCAGGGCTCACCACGTTGCTCTCGGAGCTAAACAGCTGTAGCGAGGCTGCTATCGGATATTTATAAGAGGCTCATGAATATGGATGGGCTGCGAGATGGGACTGATGTTTGTCCTCTAACAGGGGATGAAAGGAGAATGCGCTCTCCTCCCAGAAGGACCCAGTCAGGGCCGCCTTGAGAGGAGGATGGGGGGAGGAGGATGGGGGTGGAGAACGGTGTGTGTGTGTCAGCAGGGGGAGGGGGGTTCTATCACACAAACAGGACAAGCCTCCCGATTGTAAACACTATATTTTTATTCTAGGAGAAATTGTTTGATGCTTTTGTCATTGTCAGTGGTGTACCTTCAGTTATAGTTCAGCAGGAAGATGTAAAGCAAGGCTTGAAGGGAGGTAGGTATCATTACTATAATCATCTTAGTATCTAAAGTTCCATTGCTAGACTACGTCCCAAATGGCACCATATTTCCTACATAGTGCACTATGGGCCCAGGTCAAAATGAGTGCACTACATCGGTAATAGGGTGCCATTTAGGACACAGTCCCATTCTTTCTAGAACAGAGACCCAACCACTCCACCGTACCTCCTGATATACTACTCTATTGATGTCATCTGGCACCTGCCTGGGAGAAAAGTGCTTCCTTTGCTGTAATATTACCCCTATGTGCACTATATCACAAAACACCACTTTGTTTACCATGAGTTGATCAAATGTTTGTTGATTTTATAGAATGTGTGTGACAGAGGCATGGTCTGCAGCAGTTTTCAGGGTTTTTATGTGACTCTTTTTCCAATTTAGGAAACAGATATTCTGGTCCAGCCCCAGCAAACAGTGAAGGTTCCTACAATGCTAGGTAATGTTCAAAAGAGGTCACAATTTGGTTCATGTTAGCATGACAGTGTTCCATGAATGTGATCAACTTTAGTTAATTAAAGGACATGCCATAATGGTTATAACCATGTTTGGAGATAATTTTCCTATAATCTTTGTTTTTGACATTTCTAGAATGTGTTAACGAAGATCCCAGGGAATCTCGGTCATGAACTCCCTGGGAAATGTTTTGAATACCTGCCATTTTAGCCTTCTTATAACGTCTCTATGCTAACGTTCAGGGAACGCAGACGTGAGGTGACCAGAAATTTTAGCTGGGAACTGACCTGAGTGGACGTGACTGAGGTCACAGTACCCGTCAAGAGGATTGTGAAAGCAAAGCAGCGTGTAGGCAGCACTGTACCTTTCACTGCTAATCACAGAGTCATCCATCAGGGTTAATTGATGGGCGCTAAGCAACCTTAACTTGAATTACCATAATGGGCCAGGTTTTTAATATGGTTAATAGGGTGGCATGACCTTGCCCATTCACTCAGCAGGCAGGTACACACAATAAAGTACCTCAGCCATATAAAGTGGTTGTATTTAAAGAGAGAAGGAGAATGACCATCAGAGGTTAACCCTGATGGGTTCACATACTTACGTATCTGAAAGGGCACAGGATATTTTTTTTCTGGGAACGTTCAGTAAAAAGTTATAAATCAAACCACCTGGTGATGGTTGCAGAAAACAAAGGAGCATTTTGTCTTTGTCCAGGCAACCTTTTACATACCTTTCCTTCCCAGTGCCGGTGCCCACGGAGGCAGAGCTCTGGAGGCAGAGCTCCGGAGGCAGAGCTCCGGAGGCAGAGCTCCAGAGGCAGAGCTCCGGAGGCAGAGCTCCAGAGGCAGAGCTCCGGAGGCAGAGTTCCGGAGGCAGAGCTCCAGAGGCAGAGCTCCGGAGGCAGAGCTCCAGAGGCAGAGCTCCGGAGGCAGAGCTCCAGAGGCAGAGCTCCGGAGGCAGAGCTCCGGAGGCAGAGCTCCGCAGGCAGAGCTCCGGAGGCAGAGCTCCGGAGGCAGAGCTCCAGAGGCAGAGCTCCAGAGGCAGAGCTCCGGAGGCAGAGCTCCAGAGGCAGAGCTCCGGAGGCAGAGCTCCGGAGGCAGAGCTCCGCAGGCAGAGCTCCGGAGGCAGAGCTCCGGAGGCAGAGCTACAGAGGCAGAGCTCCGGAGGCAGAGCTCCAGAGGCAGAGCTCCGGAGGCAGAGCTCCGGAGGCAGAGCTCCGCAGGCAGAGCTCCGGAGGCAGAGCTCCGGAGGCAGAGCTCCGTGGGCACCGACACTTGGAAGGACGTCAACGTGGGCGCAAAGCGGTCCAACTGGGCGGGGGTTTGGGGGGCCAGTATTTGAAAAATTTGCCCGGAGGAGACCGGCCGGGTTAACATTTTGGTTTTCTCTATTCCTTTGTGGAGTGGACAAATGATCCCAGGAGCTGGACAATAATGTTTTTATGGGTCCCAAAATTTTGTGACTCAAGAGGTCCATTGTGGGAGGGTTAATGGGCAACACGTGGCTACGCTTGAACTCCGGTAGCCCTGCGGCGGGTCTAGGCCCAGAGGGGAGGGGAGCGCAGGGGGTCACCCTCAGAGAGTTGCCCTCTCCAACAAGCCGCCACTTTGTTTGTGGTGGACAAGGGCCACTCAGAGACTCAATTACCAAGAGGAGCCGGGGCCCGTGCCAGTAAACTGGCCCTGGCCGGAGTGGAGAGAGAGATAATGTTTCCCTCTAATCTACACTGGTCCGCCTACGCCACAGCCCAGGACCCAGCCAAGGCACAGCGGCCCCTCAAAACAAGACTCCTTTTTTCTCTCTCTCGTTCAGTCTCTTTGAACATTCTGCTCTTTACTGTCTTGAAATCTCCTGTTGTTCTTTTTTTTCAGTCTTTCCTCCTTGTCTGTACGGTGCTGGGGTGGTGTTGATGTACGGTATCTGTTTGTGAGGAAAGAGAATGGAGCGCTCTGGAGTCTGGCTGTCCTCCCCTCACTATCAGGTGCTTGCCAGTGGAGATGGCTACATCTGAGGTGCCTGACCCAAGGAAATACTACATCTTTGAACTTGTACTTTTAGAATTCATGTCTGTGCATGACTGATCTTCCTAATTTCTCCGGACTTAATTCCTCTCGACTTACTCTCGTCTGGTGCTTTCACCTGCAATCTGAGAGAGTTGACCACTATGACCACTTAAATGGAAATAGTTACCACAGTGTTTGACCTGGGGTAGATCTGTCACCCTTGAACTGTTGGGTTAGTGCGTACATTTTAGGATAGTATGACAGATGTTTAATGGGAGTAGCCTTTTTTTGTCCTATCTTCCTGTCTCTTCTTCCTTTGTGGTCATAGGGTGGATGTAGGCTACCATTATTGGGGGGTAGGGATACCGGGTGAGGGGAGGACCGCTAAGACAGCTAATCAATAGATCAGTCATAAAATGACCACTTCAAATCAATTACAGCATGGTTTCCCTTCTCACTCCTTCTCTGTTGCTTTCTTCCAACGGCTCAGCTGTTTCTCATCGTAAGCACCAAGAAGAAAGGAAAACCGCAGCTTTTCAAATCCAACTCGTGTGTGCGTTTTTCCTCCTCTCTGTTGGACCTATGATTTAAGAAATAGGCCAATCAATGTAACCTTTTTTGATGAAACATACATTTAAGGTGTTGAATCCCCATATTGAGGAAATGAGGTGTTACAAGGGAACTACAAAAGACAGGGCGAGCAGAAAATACAGAAAAGGAAGGAGAATAATGAAATAATGAGAAGCTCGTGTCAAAGAGAGGAGAGAGAGTGAACAGAAGATAAAGTGAGAGTAGAGTAGAGAGTGTGAGGGTGCATTGTTTTCAGCCTGCGCGCATCGGCTCGTCTATTCGGCCATCTTGAATTCCACCCATTCAAGTGGCTGCTGTGCGTAGGCCAGGCCTCCGACGCGTTTCCCCGCCGCGCTCACAACAGCAGCCATTCATGAGCCTCTGCTGCGGGTGATGGCTGTTGTCTACGTACGCCCATGTGTTGTTTTGCGTGAATGGGGCAGATGGGGGAGAAAAGGTGGGTGGGGAGGTCTCTGGGACGAAGGGGTCTTAGGACTAAGTGCCGACGGGGGTGTTGCATAGTTTCGGGTGTATCGAGATGGCGGAGGCGAGGAGTGGCAGAGCTAAGGTTTTGGTCTGGACTGACGCATTCCACTCTCACTTGTGACAGCTTGTTGACGTGGGTGGTCTAGGTGACCTCTGAACCCTGAGATTGAGGACGTCATGTGTGCCCATTGTTCTGCGGGCACTGTATCAATTTAACACATCTACCCAGCATGGGCCCAATGTAGAGTATTGTTCATGTACTCTCAACATTCTAACTAAATACGTCATTATAGTGACATAAACAAATATGGAAATGGCATATAGCGAATATCTCAGTTTGCATAACATATAACCCGCAATGTTTTAAACAGCACTATTATGACATAGTTTAATGAGACCATGTTGTGGATTCACACACATTCACCCGAGTTTCAAGGTTTAAATGACAATGTTTGACCAAACATTGACTTCAAAACTCTCATTTCAACATTATCTCATGTATAACAGAAACATCTCATGAGAGATGAACTTCAATTCCCATTCACAATATTCTGAAGCTGGCCCTTCTGGTGACATTTCACACCAGTTGGATGGCACCCCGGGGTCTGCCCGGATAATCAACCATCCAACGCAGAGTAGGAGAGCAACCATCACTGTTATTGTTAGTTGTAAAATGCCATGGTCTTGCATTGTTGTTTTCCTGCAATCAACACATACATATGTCATAAAGGGGACAGGGCTTGGGGACAATAAGGTCTTTGTCACTGGGAACAACAACTCAGAACAGCTTTAGTGGTCTCGAAACATACCACTCCTTTTGCAGAACCGATTTCAGTCCTAAACAAACACAAGAGCTCACCCAAACTCAACAGCGGATACTGTATGTAACATCCTGCCGACTATGTCAAATTTAATCGAGTAAACGAGTGACATGTTAATCATCCAATGAAAATGCTTCTGAAATGAAACATGCAAATCCTCACACCCGTGACATGTATACTCACATTAGCTCTTTCCATAAGACCTTCTCGTCTTACTACTTTGAGCATCGTGATCGGTCTCTTCTGGGGTTTTCTGGCATTTTGTCTTATTCTGATTGGTTAATAACCAGATGGCATTCAGAATGATGTCCTCCTATTTTAACCATTGTGATTGGTTCCTGCTGGGGTTTTCCCGACATTTGATCATATTCTAATTGGTTAATTCTGTCCAATAAACACCAATCTGTTAAGTGTGCTGGCATTTTGGAGGAGATGTGATGGATGTAGGTGGGAGAGATGACAGGAGGTGAAAGTTCAGTCGGTGTGACTGTAGCGATGGGAGAATGAGTGGAGGAGAAAGGAGGAGAAAGAGTGAGGGAGAGGGAGACCATCGATGGCCGTGTCAGGGTTGAGTGATAACCATGGTCTTTTCAGCACCGCGGGGTGGGTCAGAGGCTGTGATGGATGGGGCTGGGACCCGCCTCGGACCCCCTCTCCCTGTCCCAGTGTCTGGGGTGGGGGAGTGTAGATGGAGGGCTAAGGGGTGGTGATGTCTAGCCCCTCATTAGACACACACTGTCTGATTTCAGGGACACAATACCACAGTAAAGGAAAATGTATACCTTACGCTAGTCCCTTTATTTAAACAGTGTGCAAGCAGTCCTGCTCACATACTAGTGCACTTCCTTGCATTGCTGGGACTCCGCTGAAAGGTAATTCAACTTCTATTACAATCATCGTATTGAATCACAACTGGAAGTCAAACTGAAAAAAATGTAGTGTTTTGAAGAGAGTGTCTGATGGAGCTATATGTTGGAGCTCTGGGCCTGTATTCGCATACCGTCTCAGAGTTTGAATCTTGGATTAGGTACCCGCTGTCCATATAGTCACATGAATTATTATCTAAAAGGAAAAAATGATCCTAGATCAGCATTCCTTCTCTGAGATGCTTTGTGAATACGGGTTCTACTCTTAGTGGCCACGTCCGTGTTCCTCTGTTTAAAAGCTCTTTAGACCCTGCTCCAGGTCCTCTTTACCCTGGCCCTATCGAGCCAACACCCAGTAGAGAAGCGAGGAGGAGAGGGAGTAACCTGCCTTGTGTCTAATCTTAACCTTCAAGCGCAGGGGTGCCCGCTCACACAGAGAGAGATAGTTGGAGAGAGAGGAAGAGAGAGGAAGAGAGAGAGGATAGAGCGAATCAATGCGCCAGAAGCAAAGGCTTATGTGAAATAACGTGAGGCCTTCACGAACCCAAGCCCACTAATTGATGGCTAGAGGGAGTGGGAGAGACAGAGAGAGCTATATAAAAGCCACCAGATTCCCCCATACTACACACACAGACAATGTACACACGCTGGCTATCTCAGGAGGCACCCGTTGAGAAACCCTACTTGCTTCCATCTCGCTCTTTCTCAATTCCTTGGTCCTATCCTCCCTCTGGTCGTGTTTCCACAACCTGTACACTTCCCTGCATGCACCTTGCATACACACACACACACACACACACACACACACACACACACACACACACACACACACACACACACACACACACACACACACACACACACACACACACACACACACACACACACACACACCGATTGAGAGCCTAGGGACACCATTTAATTGCTGTGGCCATGCGTACCAAAGAGGTGCCACACCAATTAATCCTCTTTGTGACGGCCTGTCCAGTCCGAAGTCGACTCCCCCTGGCTGGGCCGTCCCACTGGGAAAGAGGTAGGGAGCAGAGAAGTGGGTCGTCCCATTGGGACAGAGGTGGGGAAAAAGTGGGTGGGGAGACATGTGAAGATCCCCCAACAATGGGTACCAAATCCAGACCCATCTTATTCATACCACTCTTACCATCCGCCAACTTTGTCGTCTCACCTATTGTCTCTTGACACCGGGATATCCTTGTCTCATCGCGCACCAGCGAGTCATGTGGCGGGCCGGGCGCAGTGCACGCTAATCAAGGTTGCCAGGTGCACAGTGTTTCCTCCGACACATTGGCACGGCTGGCTTCCTGGTTGGATGCGCGCTGTGTTAAGAAGCAGTGCGGCTTGGTTGGATTGTGTATCGGAGGACGCATGACTTTCAACCTTCGTCTCTCCCGAGCCCGTACGGGAGTTGTAGCGATGAATCAAGATAGTAGCTACTAAACAATTAGATACCACGAAATTGGGGAGAAAAAGGGGTCAAATTTAAAAATAAATAAATAAATAAAAAATGTTCTCGTTTTTGAAAGAAAATCACATTGTTTGTCCATTAAAATAACATTAAAGGGGTCAGAAATACAGTGTAGACATTATTAATGTTGTAAATGACTATTGTAGCTGGAAAAGGCTGATTTTTTATGGAATATCTACACAGGTGTATAGAGGCACATTATCAGCAACCATCACTCCTGTGTTCCAATGGCACGTTGTGTTAGCTAATGCAAGTTTAGCATTTAAAAGGCTAATTGATCATTAGAAAACCCTTTTGCAATTATGTTAGCACGCTGAAAACTGTTGTCCTGATTAAAGAAGCAATAAAACTGACCTTCTTTTGACTAGTTGAGTATCTGGAGCATCAGCATTTGTGAGTTCGATTACAGGCTCAAAATGGCCAGAAACAAAGTCCTATCTTCTGAAACTCTTCGGTCTATTCTTGTTCTGAGAATGAAGGATACTCCATGCAAGAAATGTCCAAGAAACTGAAGATCTCGTACAACGCTGTGTACTACTCCTTTCACAGAATAGCCCAAACTGGCCCTAACCAGAATAGAAAGAAGAGTTGGAGGCCCCGGTGCACAACTGAGCAAGAGGAAAAGTACATTATAGTGTCTAGTTTGAGAAACAGACGCCTCACAAGTCTTCAACTGGCATCTTCATTAAATAGTACCTGCGAAACACCAGTCTCAACGTCAACAGTGAAGAGACGAATCCTGGAATGCTGGCCATCTAAGACGAGTTGCAAAGAAAAAGCCATATCTCAGACTGGCCAATAAAAAGAAAAGATTAAGATGGGCAAAAGAACCCAGACACTGGACAGAGGAACTCTGCCTAGAAGACCAGCATCCCGGAGTCGCCTCTTCACTGTTCATGTTGAGACTGGTGTTTTGCGGGTACTATTTAATGAAGCTGCCAGAGATTTATTTAGAATTCAAGGCACACTTAACCAGCATGGCTACCACAGCATTCTGCAGCAATACTCTATCCCTTCTGGTCTGGGCTCAGTGGGACTATCATTTGTTTTTCATCAGGACAATGACACAACACATCTCCAGGCTGTGTAAGGGCTATTTTACCAAGAAAGAGAGTGATGGTGTGCTGCATCAGATGACCTGGCTTCCACAATCCCCCAACCTCAACCAAATGTATATGGCTTGGGATGAGTCGGACCGCAGAGTGAAGGAAAAGCAGTCAACAAGTGCTCAGCATATGTGGGAACTCCTTCAAGACTGTTAGCTGGTTGAGGGAATGCCAATACTTTGCAAAGCTGTCATCAAGGCAAAGAGTGGCTACTTTAAATGATCTGAAATATATTTGTATTTGTTTAACACTTTTTTGCTTACTACATGATGCCATATGCCATAGTTTTGATGTCTTCACTATTATTCTACAATAGAAAATAGTAAAAATAAAGAAAAACCCTTGAATGAGTAGGTGTTCTTAAACTTTTGACCGGTAGTGTGTATAATATTTAATCCCACTTTGTAACACAATAAAATGTGAAATAAATCTGAATACTTTTGCAAGGCACTGTAGTTCCTACTGAACATGAATTTACTCTCTTCCTTTTTCAATTTAATGTACGGAAAAGATCATGTGTAACAACTTTCAGTTAACCTTAGCAAAATAAACAAATCATCAAGGTCAATGTTTTTTGTTGTTGAAAGTAACTACTTTTACTCTGAGTACTTTTTAAATGAGCTACTTTTTACTTTTACTTTAGTATTTTTTTACACCAATAGTTTTACTATTACTTGAGTACAATTTCATTGAAGTAACAGTACTTTACTTGATTAGGATATTTCAGTACTCTTTCCACCCCTGCCTGTGTGTATCCTCCCAACCAAAGATCTGTCACGTTTTCTGGTCCCCTGCCCTCCCGCATGGGACTGAGACTGAGGTGGGGGTCACCTCTTCATGCCACAATGCAGGGAGCAGCAGGTGAATGGAGGGAGAGGGGTGGGAGAGTGAGAGGGAAAAGACAGAAAGGGAGGGGAGAAAGGGGGAGAATGAGAGAGGGGAAGAGGGGAAGAGAGTGGGATGGGCACTGGCAGCAGCTGAGTCACTGTAGTGGATTGGTCACATGTGCTGCTTTTTGGGGGGTGGAGGGGTGTGAGAAAGGAGGGGTTGTTGGCGAGGGGGCAGCATCTGGCCAACGTGCAGACAGACGAGTACTCAGGCAGTGAGGCGCCTCAAGCCCTGGAGGAGGTGAGAGGAGCAAGGGGACCAGATAGAGGAACAGATAGGGTCCCAACTATGGACTGCTAGATCCACAACCAGACAGATAGGGTGTCATAACAATGGACTGCTAGATCCACAACCAGACAGATAGGGTGTCATAACAATGTACTGTTAGATCCACAACCAGACAGATAGGGTGTCATAACAATGGATCGTTAGTTACATCCACAACCAGACAGATAGGGTGTCATAACAATGGACTGTTAGATCCACAACCAGACAGATAGGGTGTCATAACAATGGACTGCTAGATCCACAACCAGACAGATAGGGTGTCATAACAATGTACTGTTAGATCCACAACCAGACAGATAGGGTGTCATAACAATGGATCGTTAGTTACATCCACAACCAGACAGATAGGGTGTCATAACAATGGACCGTTAGATCCACAACCAGACAGATAGGGTGTCATAACAATGGATCGTTAGTTACATCCACAACCAGACAGATAGGGTGTCATAACAATGGACTGTTAGATCCACAACCAGACAGATAACAATGGACCGTTAGATCCACAACCAGACAGATAGGGTGTCATAACAATAGACCGTTAGATCCACAACCAGACAGATAGGATGTCATAACAATGGACCGTTAGATCCACAACCAGACAGATAACAATGGACCGTTAGATCCACAACCAGACAGATAGGGTGTCATAACAATAGACCGTTAGATCCACAACCAGACAGATAGGATGTCATAACAATGGACCGTTAGATCCACAACCAGACAGATAGGGTGTCATAACAATGGATCGTTAGATCCACAACCAGACAGATAGGGTGTCATAACAATGGATCGTTAGTTACATCCACAACCAGACAGATAGGGTGTCATAACAATGGACTGTTAGATCCACAACCAGACAGATAGGGTGTCATAACAATGGACTGCTAGATCCACAACCAGACAGATAGGGTGTCATAACAATGTACTGTTAGATCCACAACCAGACAGATAGGGTGTCATAACAATGGATCGTTAGTTACATCCACAACCAGACAGATAGGGTGTCATAACAATGGACCGTTACATCCACAACCAGACAGATAGGGTGTCATAACAATGGACTGTTAGATCCACAACCAGACAGATAACAATGGACCGTTAGATCCACAACCAGACAGATAGGGTGTCATAACAATAGACCGTTAGATCCACAACCAGACAGATAGGGTGTCATAACAATAGACCGTTAGATCCACAACCAGACAGATAGGATGTCATAACAATGGATCGTTAGATCCACAACCAGACAGATAGGGTGTCATAACAATGGATCGTTAGATCCACAACCAGACAGATAGGGTGTCATAACAATGGATCGTTAGATCCACAACCAGAAAGATAGGGTGTCATAACAATGGATCGTTAGATCCACAACCAGACAGATAGGGTGTCATACAAATGGACCGTTAGCAACATGACCAGGCAACAAATAATTCTAGACAACCAGACAGATAGGGTGTCATAACAATGGATTGTTACATCCACAACCAGACAGATAGGGTGTCATAACAATGGATCGTTAGATCCACAACCAGAAAGATAGGGTGTCATAACAATGGATCGTTAGATCCACAACCAGACAGATAGGGTGTCATAACAATGGATCGTTAGATCCACAACCAGACAGATAACAATGGACCGTTAGATCCACAACCAGACAGATAGGGTGTCATAAAAATTGACCGTTAGCAAATTGACCAGGCAACAAATAATTCTAGACACTTTAAAAACCCTGTTAGTCTGTCTGTAAACTTCCCTCTCCAGGTTGGTCTGGCTAACTTTCCCCTGCCTCCATCCTGTCTGCTGTATATGTAACTTAAGCTCCAGGAAATTAAGAGTCATGAATTAAGAGGATGTGTCACGTAGGGAACGCCAATGAGGCGGGGTCGGGGCGGCCTTCGACACCTGACCTTTGTCTTATTTAAAAATCAAAAAGGTGGCACCGTTGGGGCCTTGGGGTGTGTGTGTGTGTGTGTGTGTTGGGGCCAGGCGGGGGCTTCTGGGTCCCTAATCCATGGGCCGCCGCTGACCCCTGAACCCAGGGGGCCGTGAAGGGGGAGTCCCACAAGCGGTGGCTCTGAATGTCACCCCCCTCCATCCCCCTCACCCTCCCCGGGCGTCAGACACTCACAAGCCCTGTAATGATTTATGGGTCGGGGTGCAATCGACGCGCAGCGCTCACGAGCCGCCCTGGGGAAACCCCTAAATGGTAGTTTTGACACAGCTGAAAGCCGAGGTGAAAGGTGATCAATAACAGGGCACTGGAGGAGAGGAAAAGGGAGGGATAGAGAGAGAGAGGAGGAGGAGGAGTAGGAGGACTGGAGCCTTTTTTAATTGGGCTGTCCTCATTACGAGGAGAAGAAGAGGCTATCTCCTCTTTTGTATTATGTCCCCATGCCTCGAGGATATGAGTGGTGCTTTTGAAGGGAAGGTTTTGTCCTTGTGCTTAGTGGTGACCTTGTGATGGTGATGCGTTTAGTAGGGGTAAAACAGCTGATTCCAGAACAGGGGATTCCTCTCTGTGTTTGTGGGATATATTCTGTCCATCCTCATACTAGACCTCCAAAGCAGTATGATGCCTCCTTGCAGTATGATGTATGATGCCTCCCTGTTTCAGGTCTCTGTCTCGGTTCACCCCTACCTTAGGCCTCCCCTGTTCTTCTCCAAAGCCTTAGTGTCTATTTGGGCCCTGGGGTTTTCACCATCATCAGTTTTCATCAGTGTCAGACCAACTCTCTACATATCCTTATAATTCCTTCTTTACCTCTCTGTCTATCTTTTTCTCTCTTTATGTCTGTCTGTGCTCCCCCCCCCCTCCCTCCCCATGGTCCTGGAGGATCTCACAGAAGTAGAGCTGATTAAGACTAAGACAGGGACTGCTGCTTCTTCTCCCCTACTAATCATATCGCTGTATCTAAATCATCTGTGTACATTTCTAATTACCGAGTCGCACTCAGCATCCTTGAGCTCAGCGGCAGGTCTCCATTTCATCTCCTGCTCTCCGTCTCTCTCTTCCTCTCCTTTTCTTCCCTTCTTTCCTTCCCTCATTTATTTATTTTCTTGCTCGTCGTCTTTGTTGTTGTTCTGTTTTGATAGTGTGTGTGTGTGTGTGTGTGTGTGTGTGTGTGTGTGTGTGTGTGTGTGTGTGTGTGTGTGTGTGTGTGTGTGTGTGTGTGTGTGTGTGTGTGTGTGTGTGTGTGTGTGTGTGTGTGTGTGTGTGTGTGTGTGTGTGTGTGTGTGTGTGTGTGTGTGTGTGTGTGTGTGTGTGAGAGAGAGAGAGAGAGAGAGAGAGAGAGAGGGAAATATGGCCAAACTCAGGTTCTTTTTGTGCCTCCCCAGTGCAATTTCAGGAAGTATGACAGACAACCAGGCAAGTTTCACAATGACAAATACTTTATTTGGAAAAGGTAGAAATGTCTCTTAAAAATCGTGGTACAAAAATGTGCAATAGCTCTTCAAAAGTCTCTTTAAAATTATTTGTTTCCCGTAGTTTAGGGGCTGAAGCATTACAGATACCTTGATAGACATGTAAAGGTAATTTCTGATTGAGCCTAGATATGCAGTGTTCACCTGTGAATGCAGTCTCCGCTAAAGCGGTTGAATAGAGCCCATAGGTGTAATCATAGAATTACATACAGAATCCCTTTTCATTTCATATGATCTTTGTGGGCCTTGTAAAGAAATGTCATATAACTTTTAACATGTATTACCTTTTAATATGGTATAAACACAACCAGTCATGATGTTTTCATCTGACTGTAAAACAATCACTTCAAAAACGTGTTCCTGTAAACTACCCGCGCATGTTCGTCTACTCACAATTATCCCCGCATCAAAACAGTGCACACCCACAAGTTGATGAATGGAAAGAGACAACTGTTACAAACACCTAAACATGTATTGTTGTAACATTCTGGGATTGTCATTAGGCCTTACACTTGTAGCCCAAATTGATGCGTCCACTGCTGTCCACGCGCGTCTCAGTCTTGGCCACTCATCTCCGCTTTGGCAAAATGTAAGTGTTCTCGTCAAACCACAATGCAATTTCGAGTGTATACCACCCGGTTTCAAGTCAATTTGCCAATTCTTCATGTGGCTGACATGTGGTAATGTCAAATAATGGTGTAATGGTAAGTTCTGTTGGCATTTTGTGTTCATGATTGTGATACACTCAAGTTTTTACCGGTGTACCCTCACTATTTATTTTGCCGGGACAACGTGCCAGACTGTACCGCCTTACTTTCACCCCTGAGCATATCATTGGCAAAGAGCTTAATAGATAACACAAGTGAGAATTTAGGACATGCATATTGGTAACACTCATGACAATTTAGGACATGCGTTATTGATTACACACTTCAATTATTGAACACACAGCACTTGTGAATAGGTTGGCAAGGCACAGTATTCCGGATCATCTTTGGGATGTCTCTTTAAGGTCCATTTACAATTAGTATTTTTTCACATCCGCACTGTGATGCGGATGCACTGTGAATATAGGCAATGGGTTGAGATGCAGACAGTGTCGAAGTAACAAAAGTTTATTGCTAGAAAAGCGGGCAGGCAAAACGACAGGTCAAGATTAAGGAGATGTCAGTAATTCAGGTCATTGTCCGTAAGGTACAGAACAGCAGGTAGTCTCTGGGTCAGGGCAGGCAGAATGGTCAAGACCGGGAAAACTAGAAAACGGGAATTAGAAAAAGACAGGAGCAAGGGGATAAACTCTGGTAGGCTTGACGAACAAAGCAAACTGGCAACAGACAAACAGAGAACACAGTTATAAATACACTGGGGATAATGGGGAATATGGGCGACATCTGGAGGGGGGTGGAAACAAACACAAAGACAGGTGAAACAGATCAGGGTGTGACAACAACAGCTCATTAAAAGGTTTTTCTTTCTTTTTACTATTTTCTACATTGTAGAAGACATCAAAACTATGAAATAACACATATGGAATTATGTAGTAACCAAAAATAGTTAAACAAATCAAAATATATTTATATTTGAGATTCTTCAAAGTAGCCACCCTTTGCCTTGATGACAGCTTTGCACAGTCTTGACATTCTCTCAACCAGCTTCATGAGGTAGTCACCTGGAATGCATTTCAATTACAGGTGTCCCTTGTTAAAAGTTCATTTGTGGAAATTCTTTCCTTCTTAATGCATTTGAGCCAATCAGTTATGTTGTGACAAGGTAGAGGTGGTATGCAGAAGATAGCCCTTTTTGGTAAAAGAGCAAGTCCATATTATGGAAAGAACAGCTCAAATAAGCAAAGAGAAATAACAGTCCATCATTACTTTAAGACGTGAAGGTCAGTCAATCTGGAAAATTTCAAGAACTTGGAAAGTTTCTTCAAGTACAGTCGCAAAAACCATCAAGCATTGGGATAAAACTGCCTCTCATGAGGACTGGCACAGGAAAGGAAGACCCAGAGTTACCTCTGCTGCAGAGGATACGTTTATTAGAGTTACCAACCTCAGATTGCAGCCCAAATAAATTATTCACGGGGTTCAAGTAACAGACACAACTCAACATCAACTGTTCAGAAGAGACTGCGTGAATCAGGCCTTCATGGTTGAATTTCTGCAAAGAAACCACTACTAAAGGACACCAAAAAAAATAAGAATAGACTTGCTTGGGACAATGGACATTACACCGGTGGAAATCTGAGATTTTTGGTTCCAACCGCCGTGTCTTTGTAAGACGCATAGTAGGTGAACTGATGATCTCCACATTTGTGGTTCCCACCATGAAGCATAGAGGAGGTGTGATGGTGTGGGGTGCTTTGCTGATTACACAGTCTGTGATTTATTTAGAATTCAAGGCACTATTAACCAGCATGAATACCACAGCATTCTGCAGCGATAGCCATCCCAATTGGTTTGCGTTTAGTGGGACTATCATGTGTTTTTCAACAGGACAATGACCGAAACACATCTATTTGACCAAGGAGAGTGATGGAGTGCTGCATAAGATGACCTGGCCTCCACAATCACCTGACCTCAACCCAATTGAGATGGTTTGGGATGAGTTGGACCGTATAGTGAAGGAAAAGCAGCCAAAAAGTGCTCAGCAAATGTGGGAACTCATTTAAGACTGTTGGAAAAGCATTCCTCATGAAGCTGGTTGAGAGAATGCCAAGAGTTTGCAAATAAATTCATTAAAAAATTCTACAATGGGATTTCTAGATTTTGTTTTCCTCATTTTGTCTGTCATAGTTGAAGTGTACCTATGATGAAAATTACAGGCATCTCTCATCTTTTTAAGTAGGGTGAACTTGCACAATTGGTGGCTGACTAAATACTTTTTTGCCCCACTGTATATATATGTACTAATTGAGTGTATATAAAATATGGGGGGGAAACATCCCTATCTGGTGTAACAAACACAAAGACAGAAACAATCACCCACAAACCCCAACACCAAACAGGCTACCTAAATATGGTTACCAATCAGAGACAATGACTAACACCTGCCTCTGATTGAGAACCATATCAGGCCAAACATAGAAATAGACAAACTAGACACACAACATAGAAAGCCCACTCAGATCACACCCTGACCAAACAAAACATAGAAACATACAAAGCAAACTATGGTCAGGGTGTGACACCTTAGCCAAATACATTTAAACTCAGTTTTTCACAATTCTTGACATTTAATCTGAGTAAAAATTCCTTGTTTTAGGTCAATTAGGATCACCACTTTATTTTAAGAATGTGAAATATCAGAATAATAGTAGAGAGAACGATTTATTTCAGCTTTTATTTTTTTCACATTCCCAGTGGGTCAGAAGTTTACATACACTCAATTAGTATTTGGTAGCATAGCCTTTCAATTGTTTAACTTAGGTCAAAAGTTTTGGGTAGCCTTCCACAAGCTTCCCACAATAAGTTTGGTGAATTTCAGCCCATTCCTCATGACAGAGCTGGTGCAACTGAGTGAGGTTTGTAAGACCTCCTTGCTCACACACGCTTTTTCAGTTCTGCCCACAAATTTTATATAGGATTGAGGTGAGGGTTTTGTGATGGCCACTCCAATACCTTGACTTTGCTGTCCTTAAGCCATTTTGCCACAACTTTATGAAGTATGCTTGGGGTCATTGTCCATTTGGAAGACCCATTTGCGACCAAGCTTTAACTTCCTGACTGATGTCTTGAGATTTTGCTTCAATATATCTACATAATTTTCCTCCCTCATGCTGCCATCTATTTTGTGATGTACACCAGTCTCTCCTGCAGCAAAGCACCCCCACAACGTGATGCTGCCACCCCCGTGCTTCACGGTTGGGATGGTGTTCTTCAGCTTGCAAGCCTCCCCCTTTTTCCTCCAAACATAATGATGGTCATTATGGCCAAACAGCTCTATTTTTGTTTCATCAGACCAGAGGGCATTTCTCCAAAAAGTACGATCTTTGTCCCCATGTCCAGTTGCAAACCGTAGTCTGGCTTTTTTTATGGCGGTTATGGAGCAGTGGCTTCTTCCTTGCTGAGCGGCCTTTCAGGTTATGTCGATATAGAACTTGTTTTACTGTGGATATAGATACTTTTGTACCTGTTTCCTCCAGCATCTTCACAAGGTCCTTTGCTGTTGTTCTGGGATTTATTTGCACTTTTCGAACCAAAGTATGTTAATCTCTAGGAGACGTGTCTCCTTCCTGAGCGGTATGACGGCTGCGTGGTCTCTTGTTGTTTATACTTGTGTACTATTGTTTGTACAGATGAATGCGGTACCTTCAGGCGTTTGGAAATTGCTCCCAATGATGAACCAGACTTGTGGAGGTCTACAATTTTCTTCTGAGGTCTTGGCTGATTTCTTTTGATTTCCCCATGTCAAGTACATAGGCACTGAGTTTGAAGGTAGGCCTTGAAATACATCCACAGGTACACCTGCAATTGACTCAAATGATGTCAATTATCCTATCAGAAGCTTCTATAGCCATGACATCGTTTTCTGGAATTTTTCAAGCTGTTTAAAGGCACGGTCAACGTAGTGTGAGTAAACTTCTGACCCACTGGAATTGTGTTACAGTGAATTATAAGTGAAATAATCTGTCTGTAAACAGTTGTTGGAAAAATGACATGTGTCATGCACAAGTGGTTGTGCCATGCACTTGTGTCATGCATGAGTGGTTGAAAAATTAGTTTTAATTACTCCAACCTAAGTGTATGTAATCTTCCGACTTGTATATACATATTTTATATATAGTTTTGTGCATTCCCCAGAAAATGGGTTAAAAATGTGTAAAAAAAAAATATATATATATATACACACACATTTTTTTTGACACATTTTTAACCAATTTTTTGGGGTATGCACAAAACTATCTCCATACTTCCATTCATTTTTAAACTGGAGCCGGTTACCTTCAGACAAGTCCTGTGACACTTGTGGGGTCACATTAGTTTGTAGCCCAAACGGTTCAGGCGTTTTTGTGCGAAGAACGATTTTCTGGATGTCACATGGTCTGACAAACACAGCTGTAGCTCGGCCACCTTCCACCGCAGACGCGGAAGACTGCCATAGGCGGATGCAGAGGATTGAGATGAATGCCCATGCAAAACAGATATCTCTAAATGAATCTGATGGATTTTGATGGGGATTTTTTTGATCAAGTTACTTAAATTGACCCACCGCTGTGTAAATAGACTCGTCTTGGGGGATATTATATACCGAATGTCCGGGTTATGAACGTTAAAGATGCTCTGTAGCTTTTGTTATTACCTTCAGACCCTTCATTCAGATTTAGGTATTATCATTTTTGTAAATTCTATGTATTTAGCTTATAATGCATGATTCCTCCTATAGAACCTCTGAAGGGCCTTTGGCACACATATGCATGCCCACACATAGCATGTGTAACAACAAGAGGTTCTTTTTCATGTTGTCGCGGCTGCCTATATATTTGACAAATCTGAATTGCCATGTTCATGAACATCCTCGATGGGGTCGGCCCTGAGCAATTGTGCACAAATAGTGCACAAGACCCGGATGACCTTCTTATTGGTTTACCGCCGTATCTTTTCCAAGAAGCCCCTCTTTCATTCCTTTGTTTCTTCTCTTCTTTTCCACAGAAAACCTTGTGATTAAAGTCACTCCTTCATGGCCGTGGAAAAAAAGGGCACGCTTGAAGGTGAAGTAAGGGGGCAGCCTTTAATGTCAAGCGGCACTTAGGGGAGAAAAGCCTTATGGGCAAACGATTAATTTTGCAACCTTGTACATCGGTCTTAATGGCCTCCTCCTCAGCACGTGGGAATAGAGAGGGGGGCAAAGGGTCAGGGAGCGAATTCAGGGTAGCGAACGCAAACATTCTCTACTATTGCTCTTTAGTAAGACTAGACACCGAGTGTTCAAAACATTAATGACACCTGCTCTTTCCATAACATAGACTGACCAGGTGAATCCAGCTGAACGCTTTAATCTCTTGTTGATGTCACTTCTTAAAACCACTTCAATCAGTGTAGATGAAGGGGAGGAGACAGTTTAAAGAAGGATTTTTAAGCCTTGAGGCAATTGAGACAGGTTGTGTATGTGAGCCATTTAGAGGGTGAACAGGCAAGACAAAATATTTAAGTGCTTTTGAATGGGGTATGGTGTCCCGTGTGTATCAACAATTGTCCACCGCCCAAAGGACATCCAGCCAACTTGACACAACTGTGGGAAGCATTGGAGTCAACATGGGCCAGCATCCCTGTGGAATGCTTTCGACACCTTGTAGAGTCCGTGCCCCGACGAATTGAGACGGCTCTGAGTGCAAAATGGGGGGGTGCAACTCAATTTTAGGAAGGTGTTCTTAATGTTTTGTACACTCAGTGTATATCAATGGGACTTTCCCTACACATATTCCTTATTCTTACAGATACAGTTGTAGCTATATGGCGTACTGCTACACTGCCCTGCAAATGCAAAGAGCAGTAACTACGTCAAATACTGAACTGCAAAATCTGATTTCAAAGTCTGTTTCTGTCCAGACAGAGAGCAATATTTGGTACTTCATGATTTATTCTGATTATCTGGCTTGTTCTTGTGTCAGGAAACTAAATACCACATTAATCAGATATTACACCTGGACCTTACAACAGATCAAATATTTTTGACCGAATTTGCAGTTATTGCAGTTTGCCTTTGTAGGGCAGGACAGTACTACTACTATTCTCCAAACATCTAGCTGAATTAGTCAAAATGGTGGCTTTGAATACTTCAAACATTCCTCTAGTTGTGAATCTCTTCTTGTATCTACAGTATAGCCTGCAAGCCATAGGGAGGTTGGTAATAGCCGTGACCTCTCCTCTCAATTGTTTATCACACTGAAAGACAGCTCAGTGGTTGAAAGGGACCCCTCACAGTCATGAAGCCAGGATACCGTCTTCTCTTCTTCTTCAAAACCCAGAGAAGATCAAAAAAGAGATGGGAGGTAGGGGGGGGGAGAGGAACTTTTTAAACCTGCATTTATACCCCTCTCTCTATAGATCTATACCTTGGGAGTCTGCATGAAGGAGGAACCATAGAGCCACAGGCCAGAGGAGGCTGGTGACTTGACAAACTGAAGAGGATGGGAGACCCATGGTATAGGCATGGACCGCACGGAGATGTTCCAAAAATCGTCAAAGGCGAATCATTTTAACCTAAAACATTTAATGACAACATTTGTAGTACAATATTATGGGGAATGGGAGGGCTACCTACACAGTGTTGGGAAGCGATCACAGCAGTGATTGACTGAAGGTACGAGGCACGAGTTGAGGCTTGGCTTCAGTGGAGGACAGTGGTTGAGGTGTTCACAGGCTCAACTCTTCCACTGAGGGCAGGACAGGATTTGACTGGGAAGACAAAAAACAACAACACAACATAGTTAGAAAAAAAGAGCTAAGAATGAGTTAGTCCAAGCAAGGACTTAAATCACATTGATGAGTAATAATGTGATTGTGTTTGTGTATGTGATTGACTCTACATACATTAATGAGAGGAACATTGACAGGGCCACAGTGCTGGGAGAGGAAACATTCAATACCCCTAGTGGATGAAAGTGCACATGAGACGTGGCTTCAGTTCATGTCAGGAGAGAGTTGACACTGGTAACGTGAGTGGAGCGGTCATCTCCTCTTAATCAGGGAAGAGGAGGGGACTTAGATGTAAATACAAATAGCAGAGACATTTTATTACAGCAGCGGCATCATAGGTTTCGGCAAGACGTTTCTCCGTGAAGTCAAACTCACACTCGCATCTTGCCCACTTGACACATCAAAGCATCCCAATAAACTTTCCTGAAGAAAGCCCTGATCATCCACATACCTGACAACTGCAAGCGACAGCTGATTTCAGCTGATTTCTATGGTTTCACCCATTTGCCATGCAAAAAAAATGCACTGGATGATAAGATGGAAGCTTATGGATGAATCGGTGGAAACTATCAAATCATTCTGAATTGATTTCGACATCCCAGAGACGGCAGTAGAAAATTCCATATGTTCAACAAGTAAAGCATTGTAACGCGCAATTACCTCTGCAAACTCCTTGTTGTTGCGTCTGTTAGCAGAACGTTCCCTATCATCGTGCCCCCTAAAAGACAACTCCTACATGTCCAAAAATGCAGTTGCGTCGATAAGCCACTTGAGAACATCCCTGTTTCTTCTTAACTTCTCTTTGTGTTGCGCAGTTTGAATTAACAGACCTTTGTCCAACACATGATCGATGCAGCTTTTTCCCATTAACTTCAATCTGATGTGGGCAATTCAACTCTTAAGGATTAGCCCCGTTTTTCAATTTTCGGCTAAAATGACATACCCAAATCTAACTGCCTGTAGCTCAGGCCCTGAAGCACGGATATGCATATTCTTGGTACCATTTGAAAGGAAACACTTTGAAGGTCATGGAAATGTAGTTGAATATAACACAATAGATCTGGTAAAAGATAATACGAAGAAAAAAACAACTGTTCTTTTGTATGTTTTTGTACCACAATCTTTGAAATGCAAGAGAAAGGCCATAATGTATTAGTCCAGCCCAGTTGCAATTTTGGTTTTTTGCCACTAGATGGCATCAGTGTATGTGCAAAGTTGTGACTGATACAATGAACCATTTCATTTCTGTTCAAAATGTTGTATCAAGAATGCCCAAATGTGCCTAATTTGTTTATTAAAGGGGTCATCAACAAAAAATCCACTATTGTCATTAGCGTTAACTAGCCATTCTGGCAGATAAAACAGCACTCTGCTAGATAGCTATAAATACATATAATAAATTGACACAAAAATAAAATTCTAAAAAACCAAGAAAACAATATACAGTACATTTGGAAAGTAGTCAGAACCCTTGGCTTTTTCCACGTTTTGTTACATTACAGCCAAATTCTAAAGTAGATTAAATGCTTTTTTGCCTCATTAATCTACACACAATACTCCATAATGACAAAGCAAAAACAGATTTTTAGACATTTTTGCAAATGTATAAAAAAATAATAATATTACATTTACATAGGTATTCAGACCCTTTACTCAGTACTTTGTTGAAGCACCTTTGGCAGCTTCTTTGGCAGCTTCTTGGGTATGATGCTACAAGCTTGGCACACCTGTATTTGGGGAGTTTCTCCCATTCTTCTCCAAATCAAATCAAATCAAATTGATTTATAAAGCCCTTTGGCCAAGATGTTCAAATGTTCCTAAATGACCAGCATGGTCGAATAATAATAAGGCAGAACAGTTGAAACTGGAGCAGCAGCACGGCCAGGTGGACTGGGGACAGCAAGGAGTCATCATGTCAGGTAGTCCTGGGGCATGGTCCTAGGGCTCAGGTCCTCCGAAAGAGAGAAAGAAAGGGAGAAAGAGAGAATTAGAGAAAGCACACTTAAATTCACACAGGACACCGAATAGGACAGGAGAAGTACTCCAGATATAACAAACTGACCCTTGCCCCCCGACACATAAACTACTGCAGCATAAATACTGGAGGCTGAGACAGGAGGGGTCAGGAGACACTGTGGCCCCATCCGAGGACACCCCCGGACAGGGCCAAACAGGAAGGATATAACCCCACCCACTTTGCCAAAGCACAGCCCCCACACTACTAGAGGGATATATTCAACCACCAACTTACCATCCTGAGACAAGGCTGAGTATAGCCCACAAAGATCTCCACAGATCCTCTCAATCTTTGTCAGGTTAAATGGGGAGCGTTGCTGCACAGCTATTTTTTAGGTCTCTCCAGAAATGTTAGAAATGAAATTGGGTTCAAGTCCATGCTCTGGCTGGGCCACTCAAGGACATTCAGAGGCTTGTCCCGAAGCCACTCCTGTGTTGTCTTGGCTGTGTGCTTAGGGTCATTGTCCTGTTGGAAGGTGAACATTCGCCACAGTCTGAGGTCATGAGTGCTCTGGAGCAGGTTTTCATCAAGGATCTCTCTGTAGTTTGCTCCGTTCATCTTTCCCTCGATCCTGACTAGTCTCCCAGTCCCTGCAGCTAAAAACATCCTCACATCATGATGCTGCCACCACCATGCTTCACCATAGGGATGGTGCCAGGTTTCGTCCAGACGTGACTCTCTGCATTTAGGCCAAAGTGTTCAATCTTGGTTTCATCAGACCAGAGGATATTGTTTCTCACGGTCTGAGAGTCCTTTAGGTGCCTTTTGGCAAACTCCAAGCGGGCTGTCAGGTGCCTTTTTTTTTGAGGAGTGGCTTCCGTCTGACACTCTACTATAAAGGCCTGATTGGTGGAGTGCTGCAGAGATGGTTGACCTTCTGGAAGGTTCTCACATCTCCACAGAGGAACTCTCAGTTACCTCCCTGGCCAAGGCCCTTCTCCCCTGATTGCTCAGTTTTGCTGGGTGGCCATTGTGCAAAAGCTTTGATTAGTCAGAGGATGTCCTCCGGAAGTTGTCATAATTACCATGTAGGTCTGAGGAAGGTGAGGAGCATGAGTGTCTAGGATTTGAATTGAAGTTAATGTAGCCAGAGTAGGATGGAAAATAACTGTCCTCCGGCTACATCATTGTGCTATGCCAGAGGGTGCTGTTGAGACCACTGTAGAATTTAATTGCAAAACATTGTATATTAATCAGGTATTTGGTGAAGTGAATATTCAGTACAGTTTTATATAACAAAATATTATTTGACATTTTCCTGAAATTTAGGATGGTCCTCCCCTTCCTCCTCTGAGGAGCCTCCACTGCTACAGGCCCAACATCATAAATAACACAGCACTTTTCCTTCCTTACTCTTTCTTCCGATTCACCACTGGGTCTGTGGAGCGTTTCATATGGTAACTAGGGTTTCACTGTGTAGCCACATTGTTGCCCATCTTTCAAGTCGCTCAGAGGAGAAGAAACCATGAGGTGCGAGAAAAAAACGTTTCTTTTAATGAAAAAATGCATTATTCCATCTTTCTGCATCCAACCCCCCCCCCCCCATCTTTAGATCTCAAAGTGAGAGTGCAGCATTTATTACATAAATGGCGAGAAAGGGGGAAGAGAAGTGTTGGAGGATAAGAGAGAGGGGAACCCGCTGGAACTCTCACCTGCCTGGGCTAGAGGGTAGGGTTATATGGAGCTCTTTACCCACTTGTCTCTCTTCCACTCAATCTCTTAACTGTGACAAAAAAATAAGCCATATTACAACCTAAATGTTGAGATAATTTCATTGTTTGCTCTTTAACCTGTTAATTCATATGCCTTTGCGGTCGTGATATATGGGCCTATAAAGGCCGAGACAATAAGAAGACACAGGGGCAGAATAAATTTAACTACATCTTTGTTTTATAAGAAAACCAGAGAGCAACCTCTGTCCAGTGAAGTCCGCGAAGCATATTGCATGTAACAAACAGTAAAATGACTTACAGCATGGTCAAGCAAGTTAATGTTTCCGACATTCTCAGATCACTAAACAACTATTGATTTAGAACCATAGAGAGTTACCGCAAGTAGCAATGAAAACAGGAGGTGCCCCCACTATTCCAGCACCATTTCAACTTCAACATTTCAACATCATCAAATCACCTCTGCTTAGTCTAGTACAGTGACAACTAAAAGATAGCAAAAACAATTTAAGCTAAATTGATGTGGCTGTCCATGGTTCTGATTTCTCTCTGTGTGTGTGTGCGTTCGTGCAAGCAGAAACACATGTTAACTCACCCTCCTCCTAGAGAAAGGCCAATGCCATCCTCCTCTCTTTCATGTTGACGAAATGGTCTGTCACTCTGTCATACAGTACACACTTTTATTTTTAGTTGTCCTAGGCTTCCTGGCTAAAATGCTCACTAGCCTAACTTCCATTCATGGGCTACATTACTTAATTAACATTAGCCTTCTACATCTAGCTATATATTGAACTTCCATCCTCTCAGGTCAAGGGCACAACAATCTATGAATTAATGGTTGGATAGGAATTGCCGTTATAATCATTGGCCAGTACGGAGAATTAAGTAGAACCACAAGTCCAAATCCCTATTTCCATCCATGGCTAATTTAGGAAAGGGACAATTTTAGCTAGATAGCCACCAGAGGTGAGATGCAACAATTCACATTTTTCTGTCAATGACGTATGCTCTCAGTAGGATTTGCTAGGAGTGATGCCAAAATCCCTTGACACTTTTTTTTGGGTGCGCCAGAACCATTCAATGTTGAGCTCGCTCAGTTTAACAACGGTGAATGACCAATTTTTCATACTTTTTTATCAAGGGAGGACAAATCCTCATTGGCTTCCCTTGCCTTTAATGCTACGGGCAACAATGTCGTACTCGTTTGGACCAGACAGCATCAGATAGATGGCGTACATGTAGAGAGACAGAGGGGCGCTGTTTCGCTCGCTCGGATGCCTTCTCCTGTGAGATACTTTCGGCTTCTTGCGAATTGAAGGAAAATGATTAAACTCAGAGAGATAAAATGGATATATATATATTTTTTAAATACATTTTTTTGTAAATGTTTAGGGAAGCCTGGCTTACCTTGGCGTCCATGAATACACGCCACTGTCTGTTACTGTAGTTCAGAGTGAATAATATCGAATTTACATCTAAAGTGACTGTCTTCCTGAATGATCAATTTAGCTAACTTAGCGCACCAAATAGTCTGTACAATGGACACTTGAGCACCCCATAGTACTGCTGTCCCCAACCGAACTGTGCTGGCTCTGATATTTTCTTTTCACATTGTCCTTTCCGGGCATGAGTCCAGATATAGTGTATGCGTAACCAGGTCAAATCAACTCGGCTCGGTTCAGCTCGGTTCAGTAATGTGAAAAACACTTTACTGTACCAAGCAATACCATACAATGAATACCCGAGGGCCTTGTCGTAGTATCAACCTAGTATTGGGGTTCTTAGCCTTCTCGGGAGCATAGGTCTTCAGCATCCTCTTAGCTACTATATCTCCTCCACAGCGAGTTGGGAGAGAATCGCACTGAAGAGCATAATTCAAGCCCATTATTTCCATAATTGCCGGCATTGTTGTGCTTGTTTGTAATGTTGTTAATAACAGGCGACGCCATATAATACGCTTAATGTTATTTATCTGTTGGCAGATAGATGCGACTAATCCTCATTCATTTGCTGCGGATCAATGCAAATCCTGTAGTGCGAGCGAAATCCCCCCCTGAGCCGCTGGTTTCTCATGTATTTTTCCACCATTAACCAGCTTTAATCCCTGCTAATCATCGCTAATCCACATCTCCTGTGTTTGATGATACCTCCCTGATGAAGGAGCTAGGCAGACAGGCAGGCAGACAGGCAGGCAGACAGGCAGACAGGCAGGCAGGCAGACAGGCAAGCAGGCATCTGTGTGCTGTGTTCAAACGCCCAGTGCTGGCTCCAGCACCACTCTCGAAATGGTGCTTGGCACCAGTCAGTCTGTACTGTATGTTATGGGAAGGAGAGGACAGGGAGAGAATGGGCTTGGTCCTAGATATATTTGTGCTGTCTTTCTAAGTCCAACCTATGGTCATTGTCAAACAGATCTGGGACCAGACTAGGAGAGATAGGTAACTTCTGACTTTACTAATGAGCCAAAATTGTGGTGATTGTGGTGATTATTGTCTGACCCAAACAGATAACTACTCCACAATTTCTACTAGCCCCGATGGCATTCAACTAAACCAAAGGTCCAAAATCTTTGCAATATGAAATGTTATGAAATTATGAAATGTTACTCGCCTGGTGGGCTAGTTTGACACATCTATTAGCCCAGTCTGAAAAGTACCAGGCACATGAAACTTTCAACGAGAAGATCATCAGATGTTTTCACACCTTTATAAAGTAGTCTAATGTCAAGATGAAGCCATGTGCCACGACATCTGAAAATATCTGACAAACTGTCATATATGAGTGAAATGTCTCTTGCATTTCCTTCCACTGGACACACCACCATCATTGACCAAGTTTTTTTTGTTTGACGTTGTTACGTAAGTTTAGGGTTCTTCCCAAATGGCACCCTATTCCCTATATAGTGTATTGATTAGCATAGGGCTGTGGTCAAAAGTAGTGCATGATATAGGGAATAGGGTGCCATTTGGTACGCATTGGTCCTTAGTGCTGGTGATGTCCATTCTGTGCCATGCCACACAGCAGAGCTAAATAGCAAATGGGGAACTAGTGAAAGGCAATTAGTCATATTATGTCATTGCTGACCTTCCTACTGCATCAGCTCTGGGCTGGTTTAAATTCCACTTCCTGGGTCCATGCAACTACACTTCAATACGGGCCTATATGGCATTACTGATGGTGCATCTCGTTGAGTTCAGGTCCAGCATGTTCAGCATGCACTTTGGCCACATGGACAGATGACGATGTTCCAAAGGTCGTACTGTGTTTGTTGTATGCATTATGCACTTTCTCTGTTTGCATCAGTTGAAGCCGGCTTATTGGATGACGACTGATGGTGGAGTTTGATCATCATTCAGGCTGTGCTTTATGATTTTTGTGGGGATTTTGAAAGTCATATTCCATTACAAAAGTATGATCAATATGACATGATTTAGGTCCAAAAGTGGCACCATTTTAAGTTCCCCACCAGATAATGAGTGATGGTGGCGGGAGAGATCTCTAAGGACATAGGGAAGACTGTGAGACCAGTAATACATCATAACCATTATTCTGCAGTTAAACTATTTGTACAGGTCTGAAACTAATAACTCACAAATCCCAGGTGTATAGTGTGGATCCAATGTGGATATGTGATTTAAACAGGTTGTTTAGTTGGGTTTTGAGCATATACAGTGTCCCAAATGGCACCCCATTCCTTACATAGTGCACTACATTTCACCAAAGCTGGTCAAAAAGGTTGCACTATATAGGGAATAGGATGCCATTTGGGATGTATATACAATCTGCTGTTACAGAACCACTTCACGAGATGTTTAGGACCTATCAGTTACATGCTGATTATATATGTCATTAATTTTGTTGTGTACCTTGTACACTATATATACAAAAGTATGTGGACACCCCTTAAATGAGTGGAATTGGATATTTCAGCCACACCCATTGCTGCCAGGTGTGTACAATTGAGCACACAGCCATGCAATCTCCATAGACATTGGCAGTAGAATGGCCTTTCAACGTGGCGCCGTCATAGGATGGCACCTTTCCAGCAAGTCAGTTTGTTAAATTTCTGCCCATGCGAGAGCTGCCACAGTCAATTGTAAGTGCTGTTATTGTGAAGTGGCCACACAAGCTCACAGAACGGGACCACAGAGTGGTAAAGTGCGTAGCAAGTAAAAATCATCTATCCTCAGTTGCAACACTTACTACCAAGTTCCAAACTGCCTATGAAGGAACGTCAGCACAAGAACTGTTCGCCAGGAGCTTCATGAAATGGGTTTCCATGGCTGAGCAGCTGCACACAAGCCTAAGATCACCATGCGCAATGCCAACCGTCTGCTAGAGTGGTGTAAAGCTTGCCACCATTGGACACTGGAGAAGGGGAAACGCGTTCTCTGGAGTGATGAATCACGCTTCCCCGACGGATGAATCTGGGTTTGGCGGATGTCAGGAGAATGCTACCTGCCACAATGCATAGTTATAAATGTAAAGTTTGGTGGAGGGGGAATAATGGCCTGGGCGATTTTTCACGGCTCGTGCTAAGCCCCTTAGTTCCAGTGAAGGGAAATCTTAATTCTACAGCATACAATGACATTCTAGATGATTCTGTGCTTCCAACTTTGTGTCAACAGTTTGGGGAAGGCCCTTTCCTGTTTCATCATAACAATTCTCCCGTGCACAAAGCGAGGTCCATACAGAAATGGTTTGTCGAGATCGGTGAGGAAGAGCTTGACTAGCCTGCACAAACCCCTCACCTCAACTCCATCAAACACCTTTTGAATTAATTGGAATGCCGACTGCGAGCCAGGCCTAATAGCCCAACATCAGTGCCCTGACCTCACTAATTCTCTTGTGGCTGAATGGAAGCAAGTCTCTCCAGCAATGTTCCAACATGTAGTGGAAAGCCATAACTCCATATTAATGCACATGAGTTTGGAATGAGATGTTCGACGAGCAGGTGCCATGACTTTTGGTCATGTAGTGCATATACCCTGCCACATATAATGCAGATCACAGGAGGTTGGTGGCACCTTAATTGGGGAAGACTGGCTCGTGGTAATGGCTGGAGCAGAATCAGTTGAATGGTATCAAATACATCAAACATGGTTTCTATGTGTTTCATGCCATTCCATTCGCTCTGTTCCAGCTATTATTATGAGACGTCCTCCCCTCAGCAGCCTCCACTGATGCAGATTTAATATTGTGTATTATTCTTCCAATACATTTTAAACAAATTGCTCAGTGACTCGCCTGAGCTCTTACAGTTGTAGGAACACATTTGTACCGTTTGGGGGCGCTTGAGACTCGCCGTTCTCTTCAAAATGCTTCAATATCATCAAGCCTAATTTGGGCTCATTTACAACAGTTGAAGCTGACACTTCTCAAGAACTATAGTACCTTAAATGTATTCGTATGTAAAGCTACGTTATAGGGAATTTCGATTAGAATAGTTTTAATCAGGTAAATTCGCTTCAACCCAAGTTAATAGGCAATGTTTGATAGGCCTATGTGTGCGTCAAAATGATCAGATTTGTATTAATCTCCAACATACTATTTATTATTGGATGCTAGAATCCGAGGGCTTTTATGACTTTAGAAGGAGCGCCTAAAGACCATTAGCTACATTTGGATTACTGAATTTCGTGGAAATGTCAATATGCGTATTCTCTTTGCATTATAATATGGTATCAAAGAGTGGGATGGATACAAAAGGGGATGACGTGTATAAAAGGAAATTATACAGGCCCACCAACAGAGAGAGAGTGAATCTTATGTTCTCAGGTTTTCTATGTGAAGGCCAACTTTCAACGTCTCTAAACATCGCTTCAAGAATTCCTATCCGACAAAAAGTTTGTCTTCACTCAAGTTGATATCGATTGGTAACTTGTTAGGCTTTATTCAAACAACTCAGGGAAATGATCCTTCTCGGTTTTATTGAAGGCTTTAATAAAATGTTTCAATCCATAGCATTTGTTTATGAGATGCATGGTTAAAAAAAGGCCTATCGCTGGGTAGGATTAGGCGAAAGTAAAACAGCCTTAATGTAAATGTAGAGTAAATCACATAAGACGTAAATCGACATTTCTTATTGTGCTAATGTCAAACATGGACACCAGAGATGTACAGTATCTTGATTACGTTCTAGAGCTATAACTGAAAATATTAGTCTAAACATCATAACAATACTTCGCGCTAAATTCATATAGTTTGATGTTAAACGTTTCCTTGAACTTTTGGCTAACTCTAAAATATTGGATCAGTTTGACTGTTATTAAAGTAAATTCCCGTTGACTTCTTTGTAATTTGCGGCATTGAAACTGGTGAGATGCAATGAAATTGGCCAATGAGTTGCAATATTAGGCCTACATTTACTGAATCAGAACGGCTTGTCTTCTAACTTTTTCCCCGTAGCCTAATGTCCACCCACATCTGGTTTTCTTCCCAGAAAGCAAAGTTGCGTCATCTTTCTTTGTTTAATATGAATATCAAAACATAATACAAACTAATTGTGTCCTGATAATTACTGATAATTATTCTTACATTGCTATCGGTAGGCCTGCGTTAGCTGTAGCCTGGAGCACCACATAGCCTACAGTGCGTGTTTGTGTGATCCAAATGGTAGCAAGCCTATTTCTTTGCATTTTGATCTAATTCTACATAGCCTATTACAGCCAATTTGATAACACCAGCGTGATGTTTAAAAATAAAAACATATTTGTATTATAGCCTACGCTTATTCTGAACACTTGGAGAGTGGTGTGTGGTCTTGGATAATAATATGAATATTCCAATGACCCATCATTTGGTCATTACTAGCATGATTATAGACACTCAGAAATCCCTCGCAGGCAGTTTATTTGTTCTCAAAGCAGAAGTTTAAGATACAAGACACTGTGTGTATTTATTTAAGGACATTTTTTTTTTTTTTTTTACATGTACCTCAATACTGTAGGCTACTATTTGTTGCTTGTGTAGCATACTATTATTTACCCGGCAGTGTATTGTTAATACCATATAACAGTATTAACCAATAATAATTATAATATTAATTGTAATTGGTACATCAGTCAATAAAAAAGACACTATTTTCGTAATAATATTGCACAATTTAATACTGCGATTACACAAAGATGTGAACAATGTTGTGGACTTGATGCGGATATGAATGCCTGAGGTAAACATACTGTCGTGTCTATTCCCTTTAAAACAGCACATGTACACAGCCTCTGATTTAAATGAATCCCAATTACATAACGGAATACTGGTTTAAACTGAACACATGTTGAGGTCAACACTTTCTGACGGCTTAAATCAGAGTGTTAAGCACAGCACACTATCTTAGTGCATTGGATTTTTGTTCACCACATACATTTGTATCTTCTTTTTCTTCACATCTGGTGGTTTCACAATGGTTAGCAACAAAGGAAAACGGTTTGGTTTCTTAATGAAGACAAAATACATTTTCTTGTATATACGCTTTATGTAAGTAATAAAATATTACTATAACATAAATAGGAGAAATGTGACTTTGCAGTCTACATTTAGCAATCAACATACAACCAATGTAGTGAACAAAACATATTGAATTCCACTGCAACATAACCATTAACCGAGCCAAACAAACAAAAAGCTCCAAACACATTTAGGAAATAAATATATATATAAATGGTCAGATTCATAAATGAAATCATATTAAAATATCTTCTTGGAATTAGTAAGTGTACAAAACTGCCCGAAAAACAAAACAAACAAAAAAATATCTCGGAACAAATACATGTTTACATATTCGACATATTTACACATTGGAAATAATCCTGGCAACATTTTATTTCAAATCTTTTTTTGAAGAAAGTTGTTTTTTTTCACCCGCTGTATCGAATAGCACTGTCTGCAGTATGCAATTGGGCTACTGTCCATCAGAATGTACCAGACCCTTGAGAAATGACACGCAACGCACGAGTAGGCTAATTAATCCGTTTTCCTTTCTTCTCCATATCAGAAAAATATCTAAAAACCGGTCTCTTCATCACTTTTCAATAGAGAATTTTCCGAATTTCTCCGTATATAGTGGTTATAATACAATAATATGAATGGTATAAATGAATGGGGCGTAGCATAAGCTACCTTTCCAATTATATATAGAAGGTACAGAATTCGAGTTCTACTTTTTATTGTGATATAAAGAATGAGAACAGCGTGACACTTCGACCTGGGGCACTGAAGTTACCTGAGAATATCACTTTCATTTCGTATTTGACCAATCTCTTTCCAAAGGTGGTTGGAATAGCTTGGCAGTTAGCAAGTTGCTGACGGCGCACTGGAGTGATTTTAGGAACCTGTAAACATGAAAATAGTGAGTAAAGGCCTACCTCAAAACAAAAAAAAACAAACGAAACTAATATAAAATTGCAATGATAATTTCAACGAAATAGTAAGTGCTCCATACAAAAGGAAATAGTAATAAAAACAAATACAAAAAAAACGATAAAACACGTGTTTCATAAAGTATTAATCCATATTGCCCTTTTTAGCGTCTGTTGCTATCTGCAAAGCATACATTTTTGAAGGCTGCCAGACGTGAGCTGTCCTGTTGCATTCGTCAATTTTGAAATGCATCTGACATTTAAGTGTGGGGATTTTTGGTCATCAACGGATGCCATAATTTCCATAATCTTTTCAACAAACTCCTTTGGCCAGGTGACATTGTGTCAACAGTATGAGTAAGGGAGGCGTTTTTGATGAGTTACATTACACTAATACAACGAGAGAAACAATAAAACAGTATACAGAACAGAAGTGACACTGAAGTTCAAATCAAACATCACAATTAATAGAACAAATATAAAGAATAGGCTAATAATTAGAAATAGTGGTTAATCGGTTTTACGCCTGAAAGGCAAAATATTCATTGTGTTTGTGTATCCTTTGTTGATCATATTCAGGCAACCACCTCGCTCTGTGGTGAGCGCCATCAGTTCAAGACACCACTTGGAACATTTAAATCGTTTCCCTTTGAACAGCCACGAAACATCGAATTTACTTCATCCCCTCCATAGAATTTGGGTAAATATAGATATTTGTCTCATTTAAAATGTGAACGAAATCAATTCAGTAATAGTGTACGTTTTTCTTTTCAACCTTTTTCCATTCTACCTATTTGTTGTTGTAACACAAGTTCCGGTTACTGGGACAAAACTCATCTGTCTATCCAACTTTGCCATGTCTCTGTTCTCTCTCAGTAAAACAAAATGAAATACTGTAAACTCCATAGTCCTTTCCCTTTTTTTTCTTTTTTTCCCCCGAAATTGTAGGATTGTTCATGAAAACAGTCACTGCACAGGACTCTGTAATGTGTGGTGAAGAGGGGGGGTCTCCGCTTGAGAATATACGTCCTCCATATTCGGATGAGGGACCCCTATCGGCGTCATTCTTTTCTCTTTTTGTCTTCTGTTGCAAAACCAAACACGGACAACCTCTTTTTCCAATTGAAGAGAGCCGGCTAAACTGGTGATTTCATGGGCGGAGGGCTTGGGACATTTTAAGAAATGATTTTCCAGCGCCCCTTTCACCCCAACTTCAATCGAGGTCCTCTTCTTTCGTTTCCTGCCCTGCGCAGCAATCTTGTCCAAATTGGTGGGGCTGCCAGTGTTTGAGTCTGTCTCCTCCAGCCACTTGTTTAGCAGTGGCTTAAGTTTGCACATGTTCTTGAAGCTGAGCTGCAGTGCCTCGAACCTGCAGATAGTGGTCTGAGAAAAGACGTTTCCGTACAGGGTGCCCAAGGCCAAGCCCACGTCCGCCTGTGTAAAGCCCAGTTTGATCCTTCGCTGTTTGAACTGCTTGGCGAACTGCTCCAGGTCGTCGGAGCTGGGCGCATCCTCGTCTGAGTGGTCCTGGTGGTGGCTGAACGCCTGCTGGGGGGACTCCATCTGGTTGTCATGGCTACCTGTATCGTCGTGGAGCGGGTCCCGCATGCTGTGGTGCAGAGAGGCGGGCTGGGGACTTAGCATGGCGTTGAGGTTCGTGTATCCCGGCTGCGAGTAAACTAGCGACTGGTGCCCGTTGGAGGCAGGCGACAGCGGGGACAAGTGGTGCGCCGCGGTCGGCGCCCACGACCCATGGTGGCTACTCTGCGTCTGCTGGTGCACCAGGTGAGATCTATGGTGGAAGCCACTGCTCAGGTCCTCTCGACTCGCCTGAACGCTGGCTTTGTTGTGCTCCTGTTGCCCGATATGGGTACCACTGGTCCAGTCGGTGTTGGAGGTGGGCAGCCACTGGTGGTGCGTCAGGCTCATCGGATGTCCCGTGTTAGTCGCCGCTAGCCCCTGCAAGTACTCGTGGTGCATCATTTTCTGCACCTCTCTGTAGGTCGTCCCCTGGTGCATCCTGTCCGAATCCGGATGCATGAGAGGGTTGGACGGTAAGGAGTTATTCCGCGGAATATACTGAGCTGTTGTAGCCATGGCTCCGACTTCGAAAACTGACGAGTACTTCGGAGGTCTGAACGCTTTAGAGCTAAAAACGCAACAGCCTGCTCTGGGAGGTCTCGGAGAAGAGCTAAGACACGCCTCCTCTTCGCTTGTATTGGCTCCTTATGGATTCAAGCCCACAAGAGGCATATCCTACGTTGCAGAGCGCCTTTTACGCACATAACGAATAGGGCTCTGTTTCACATACACTATATAGAAACATGTTAATTCTTTATATTACATTTATATTTTAGTCTATTGGTAACTTTACGGTATCTGAATATGACCTAGGTTTCTGTTATCCTCTCTCCTGGGCTGCTTGTTTGCATGTCGCAGGCGCACAGAACTCGCAATTGGTCGCCCCTTTCTCATTTTTTTCATCCATCCTCTCTCTCCAAGCCAGGGCGGAGAGGGTTGGAAAACAGTAGGAAATGATTGGGTTTCGTTGGGTTTGTTCGGGTTGTTTTGCAAATAACCACGTGGGGGAGTACGGGGATCTTTTTGATGGGGTGACAAAATCCCCCCTCCACCTTGATATCCTTTTAGTCAGTGATGACTAACTGGAGCGCTCCCTATTTAAGAAGATTAGTATTCTTATAGTGCGGTGTTCCAGAATTACAACCACCCACAAAAAGAGATGCATGTGAATAAGCACTGTGTGATGTAGATATTTCTATGAATGTGTGACAAATCTCAATGCCTTTTTCCTTTGATAATAAAGGCTACCCTTTAATAATTTATCCCAGTTGTTTATGACATTTCCAATGTTAACCACTTAGATAAAAAGGTCCTGTATAGAACCATAAAGGGTTATAATTGCTCGCTTCGTATATGACACCTCTAAAGGTTCTATGTATAACCCTTTTGTAGGGTGATTTGATCAGAACACCAGGGGTTCTTCTTCACTTTGGGTTCCATATAGGGCTCAATATTAAAACAATTTCGGTTCTGTATAGAACCTTAAGGGTGCCATATATGAAGCAAGCATAGAACCCTTTTTGGTTCTATCTAGAACCTTTTCTCTCTAAGAGTGTATGATCTCCTCATCAACGCACGCACACACACACACACACACACACACACACACACACACACACACACACACACACACACACACACACACACACACACACACACACACACACACACACACACACACACACACACACACACACACACACACACACACACACACACACACACAAACGTACTTACACTTTTGAAATTGGATAGGGCTTTGGACAATTGTAACATACATCTGCTAATTTTTGTATTATGCTAAATGAATACTGGCATGGATAGTAATGTGTTTAAGGATTCAAAGTGTGGTTATAAGTGTAACTATACGTCGCTCTGATTAAGAGCGTCTGCTAAATGACAAACATGTCAAAACTGTATAAGAGTACTATAAGAGCACCTTCTTAAAAAGTTATGGTTGTCAAATAAAATTATCTCCAAATATCACGTAAAATTTTACCACCCGTGAAAATGTGGACCTATATGCAAAGCTCATGAAAAGCCGAAGGTATTTTACAGCGTTTCTCTCGAAGCATTTTACTAAACAGCAACTTAGAGTGAAAATCCTATGTTTCTCCCTCCTGGCTTCGTCCACACTCCTCTCCCGGTTGATCTGATTATTTTTCCCTTCACGTTTTGTCCCAATAGCAAATTACCAATTCTATGAATTGCAAAGCAGCCTCGGAGACGCTGAGGGGTAGAGAGGGGGGAGATGCGAAGATTGAAAGGGATCTTTGCAAACACAATCACGTTCTTAAATGGAAATGCGGGGCTTTAAACAAATCTTACATCTCTCCCGTAGCAGTCGCCTAAAACTCCGCAATCAGGCGCATGTTCCACTCCTTCTAAAACTGAAGCTTTTTGGAAGCTTTTTCAGGCATCACTCTTTATTTTAATTATTTACCCGAATGCATTTTATCTCACGCGCGTGTTTATGTTGTCCTCGTCTCTCACATGACACTGCTCTCTGTTTGTAGGCTACAGTGGGACGCGCTGTAATATTTATTCATTTTGATCCCTGGACTAGAGCACGATTTAACGGTAAGTTTGCTCTCTTTTCTGCTACGTGTGTCCTTGCTTCACTCTGGCACGTCACGACACTGAGGAATATAGTGCGTGTGTGGATAAGATGTTCTTTGGGTCACAGGTGCTCGTCATCATCTCTTGAAAGGCGTGGTTTTGCCCGTCCAACCTTTATATATTAATTTTTTTATTGACTAATGGGAGACAATTCCCGAGAGTTGGCCAGGTGTAATTTAGAAATCATTAAAAAAGTACAGAGGAACTTCTGGATTTTTTTTTCTCATAATGTACAAAATATTCAGTGAAATATTTTAGGATGAATTCAAATAGAAAGATGCAATATTAGTTGTTATCGAAGTGTCTGTTTTCATTAATAACATAGTAATAGCAGTGTTATAGGCTACTGCTTAGTGACTGATTAAATGTTATATAAAACCATTATCCTTACTTGCTGCCTTGAATTTGATAATATACCAAATAACAGGTAGGCAATATAAATAAATCGAATAGGCTTGTAAACACAACCTCTTCAAACTATTCAATATGCAAATAATCTACATATCAAAACGAGTTGTGTGTTGCTTTCATACATTTAGTAACCTAATACAACATTTCCACTTGAGTAAAATAGTTTAGATTCATCTGAATATCACTTGATCTGCCAAGGGCCTTTGCATGTTCATTTTTAAGATGTTAAGTCAGTGCCGAACATTTTGTAAGGACTTCTAAGATCCCTGAACCCTTGGAGACCACTCTGTCGACTTGTGACTGTTGGCGGAGAGTCAGTTCCATGCCTCAGTTAATGAAGATGCGTTACCATTCAGTCATTCTCGTCTCCAAGTCTATAAAAAGTATTTTCTGCCGGGGAAGCGGTGCTGCCCGGGCAGCCACAGACATACAGACCAACTCTTGTGCTTTGCCAGGCAGCTCGAGGAGCTGTGGAAAAAAAGATCCAGATGCTCGCCCCTCTCTTTGTGAAGAATATGGCCTTGTGTGGAACTAGGTGAATTTTTGCTAAGATGCACGAGGTTGCTATGGAAAGAGCGTTGAAAGGGATGACACGCATCTTACTACTGATGAATGATACGCGGTACAGGAAAAGGCACAAAAAAAAGAGGTCACGATATGATGAATTCATAAAAAAGGACAGTGGAACACACAATTATGTGGTTTCAGTAGCTGACTAGTGAGTATAAAGCATGGTGATGCGAGTTGAGAAGTCCCGGGTGACCCTGTCCCAAAATAATAGTCTCAATTTTCAACAGTCTGCCTTGAGTCACATTGAACCCTTTCTAAACATCCTTCCCGACCCCTTTTCTTGCACCGCTCTTGTTTTAATAGTCTGGTCACGTCCAAGTGCACTAGCCTATGCAGACATTTTATTATTCATTGTGGTTAGCCAACTCTATGGTGAAGAAATGGACTTATGCTGTAGCCTATTTGGGCTATGAACATTTTGAAAAATAAGAGAGACAATCTATCTGCATACATTAGGATGAAAGTGCATGTGTATCCCTTATAGTATGACTTGCGCTCCCTGCCAGTCACGTGTTAAAGCCTCACGTGGGACCTCTTCGACTTGAATACAATTATAACCTGGAAGCGCCTCAACCAACAGCCACCCGGTCCACTCTTAATTTAGCCTAACCATGTTCCTAGAAGGCAATTCCGAAAGATTAAACAACAAAAACATCACTATTCAAATACCTGAAATTCATAGGCCTACCCCCAATACAACCATCTAACAGTATTTATAATATCATATCCTATTTGTACAATTATAGTATTCATAGTATTCAATATTCAAGTAACAAAAAAAAATGACTTGTGTAAAAACGTTATTGACGAAATTCAAACGAGGACATTGAGGCCTAATTCTGTTTTTAAATCAATTAAATAAAGTTGCAGGGATCGTCTTTTTAGTAGGCTAATACAACTCTTCAGGATAACAGTCACATATCAATGTGAATGCACTTTCAACAACTGTCACCCAGTGCCTAGAATTACAGGCCTAGCCCACTGTAAGTTTGGATCTATTTCTAAAGGTCAAAGT